>NW_026925696.1:0-25990 GCF_032062105.1 Saccostrea cuccullata
TTAAAAAAAAATTAAAAAAAAAATATTTTAAGTGAAACTCTATATAATTTGAAACAATAGTGCTTAAGCAAAAAAGTACATATAATAGCTTGGAGAGAAGTAGCTAGAACATAAAAGATTTTGAGGTTTGGAGATTGAGACTTATTCTCTTATTCTGAGTAAATATGTTGAAGAACCAAACATGTTTCATCTTCATCACAGTATTTCCTTATATTCAGTTCTTGTATCAGTTTCAATGTAGACAGAGCTGTAGGAAAGAAACTTCCTGTGAATCCTATCAAAATCGTTAAAGGTGTAGGCTTACGACTCTGTTTGAAACAATGCGAAAGACACCCGTGTGCTTGTCTATCAATTTTAATCAGAAAACGTTCAATGTGAATTGTAAATGTGTTGGGAAACTCATCAACACGGTTTGTGATGAGAGCAACTACTTTTTTGAAGAACTATCAAAAGACGTAAGTACATAACTTTAATTGTTACAAGTATGATGTAGGATTTTAAATATTTATTATACAGCTGTAGTTTTATATTTGTACAAAATAACACAGTAAAAACATTAATTTATGTTTTTTTATGCTTATATGCAAGCTCACCGCAGCTTGTTTTTGCTAATTTTGTATAAGTCAAATAAAACACTTTCATAGAGATGAATAATGTCATTTATTAAAATGACGGTATAAATATGAACAACTAGAAGGGGATCAGATTCACAAGCTTTGATCAGCAGTTACGTAAAATATGATACTGTCTGATCCCCCAAAACTGACTAGAAAAAGTATCTGTAAGACAAGACAATGAAAACATCATATGAAAAAAGTTAGCAAAAAGATGGCACATAAAAACAAAATAGGTCACAAGATGTGACATGCAAGTCACATCCATGTTAGATGTGACATGCAGATCACATCCGTTGCCATCCAAGGTGAAGCTTGCACACAATATGAATTATTCATGGAAGCAGTTAATCACTGGCCTATCCATACATTTTATTTTAAAGTAATGCAATGAAAAATCCTCCTATTATTATTCCATAATCACAGTTTACACGAAAATGTCATATGTAATACAAAATGAAGGAAGAACATCTTATAAAATAATGCCCCGGGGAAATGTTAAGAAATATAGGCATTACTAAGTAATTAAAGTATAAAATACAATAATTTCAGAATAAATGATATAACAATCACAAAGTATTGTATGAGCCAGCAAGCAAGCTAGGTTAAGAGAGGTGTATTTTAATATCCAACAGCAGTTATTTCACTGACCTGTCAGTGTGCAAATGAACATGTTCCTTAAGGTACTTCATCTTGTAGGAGTAAAACAAAACAGCAGTTAATCACTGACCTGTATTTAAACTACATTCTATTAGCTGACTATTTATCATAGTAGAACAAAACAACAGTTAAACACTGACCTGTATTTGAAATACCTCCTAGTATATGACTATTTATTGTTTACAGAACAAACAGCAGTAAATCACTGACCTGTATTTGAACTACCTCCTAGTATCTGACTATTTTTTGTTTATAGAACAAACAGCAGTAAATCACTGACCTGTATTTAAACTACATCCTGGTATCTGACTGTCTATCATGAGTGGAACAAAACAACACTAAACACTACCAGCATTTGAACTATCGGTACATTATAAAATTGGTTATCCATTGGGAGTAGAACAAAACTTATATGTTTGAGGTTAGTAATTTAAGCAAACTTAAATTTTGCAATTTCTACCTAGTGATGAGTGATAGTGTCCTTGAGTAGGACACAAGGTCAGTGAAAATTTTACATACTCAAACCTTGAATTATTTAATTTTCTCTATTTATACTACTTTTAACTGTTTAGTTCTAATTTGTAATTTAAAGATTTGAATTAGAAATTGGACAAAATATTCAACAATCCCAATAATACCTGCAAAACAACTGTTCCTCTTAAACTGTAGAACCAAGAATGTGGTATACATTAATTCCATGAATTATTTCCTTTTAATGGAGGAACATACCATGCGGCTATACCCGACAGTATGAATAAGTTTTACAAGGTGAAGGTTAATATTATTATGATCTTAAGCAAATCGTGAATATAATGTGAACTTCCTAGATTATACTGAATTTTGTAAATAGCATCTACAAGGAACTTGAAAGTTTAAGTATAAGTATAAGCTAATATCCCTAAAAATAAGAGTGCATGGAAAGTGGCCTTAATGTTAAACTAGAGAACTTAAAGGTGTTTACTAAAGGCATAGTACAAAGGTAATGAATTGAAAAGGTATAATTATCCTATACCAAACCCTATTTAAGCCATTGATAAAATATTTTCTTGCAAGATACACAACCCGTGCTTTTATTTTGTAAGAATACCTTGTTTAAGGACAAATTCCCTCCCTATAGATCATGTTTATTAATAAAGACACAATCTTTAATTTGTTTTATTAAAGGAACAATAATCTTGATTCTGTCATATTCAAATTCGTCACATATTTATCTTTGATTCAAATAAAGATTACTCATTTCTTTGACTGGATAATCCTAGCATATAGAGTGGATTGTTTACCTGTTTAAGGACATATCCCTCCCATAAGTAAATGAAATTGAAGAAGTGAAAATCCTATCCTTAATTTATAAATAGAAAGGCCAGTTGTAAAAGGTGATCATTTGTGATGTGGATAATTGGAATCTGCATATATCATTTGCTTGCTGACTCACCTGCAAATGTTTTATAAGAAACCAAGTTTCATGATCTAGCTAGTATGGATGCTTTCTCAACCAACGTTAGTGGATATCCTGGTCATTCAGCTGATTTAGGGCACATCCATGGCAGCACTGCTGCAGTTTTGCTGGCACATACATGTATCTGCATCTTATATAAGGTTATTGCATGGTAAAGTCAAAAAGTGTCAACCAAGTTTTGAAATTTTTAATATAGATATAATACATTAAATTCACGGCATTAGGCACAGCTTCATTTGGCTCCCCAGGCTATGGAGATCATCTTAGTTCCCTCTTACAGTGTAACTGGAATTAGTAAAATGTTATGATGAGGGTTGTAAGGATTCTTTTCCTGAGGATCTGTGTTCTCACCGATTGTTCGGGATGTATCTACAATGTACTTAAAAGTTAATTTTATTATTATTATTATTATTATTATTATTATTATTATTATTATCATTACTCATCCACGTACAAAGTGCTCACAAGGGAGGATACCACCTTAAAATTGGGAAGCAAAATTAGGTCTACATGAGCAAACAATGCAACAACAAAAGAAAGGATACTTTCTTCAGGATGAATTAGCAGATCCTGCACAATTATTATAATATATGATAAATGTTTGGGTAATTCAGGATGACTTAATATTGGCAACAATCTGGCAATATGACCAAGGACATATCAGAAGGAATATTAACAACTTAGCAGTATATAACATGAATCCACTACAGGGAACAATAATTTGTATGGATTTTTCCAGTGTCACCTCATAGATATTACTTACTTTAAGAGGTATATGAACTAAAACATGAATAAACATTAGAACTCTAAGAAAGAAGGCATATACTGCCAGTAAACAATATCAATTAAATGAACAAATACTTTATCGTAATAAGTTTTGTCCCAAAACAATGAATCATATCTGAAACTCTGACCCTTATGTATATAAAACTCCTAACCAATCAAAATACGTCAAGAGCAATTAACAATAGATACATGTATCTCTGCCTCATTCGTACATGTAAATTCCTTAACCAAACTAATATGTGTTACTGCGATTCATAGTATCAGTAACTGCTGTTATCAGAATATTAAGCGACATAGGCATGATGGGTAACTTAAATGCTATGGGTCAGTCAACATCATTGTACTATTAATGACATCAATATTAGCTTCAATAGGAAAAACCGTGCCAAAAGTCAGATGTGCTTTATAAGACACAATTTGAATGTCATTTCGAGCAATTAACAATCAACACTATAAGTAACTTTGACCCAACCAACAGATGTGCTTCATAAGACACCATTTGATCAACTTGATTGTCATTATAAGTGAATAATAATAATAATAAAAACAATATGGGTAATTCTGACCCAACCATAAACAGATATGATATGCAACATAAGATGCCAATTGATTGTAATTAGAGGCAGCCAACAATCAACATCATAAGTAACTCCGACCCAACAATGAACAGATATGCTTCATAAGACGTCAATGATTGTCAATATGAGCAGCCAACAATAGACACTCTGACCCATCAATAAACAAGATAGGAAACTCTTACTCAACAATAAATAAACAATATGGGTAACTCCAAGCCACCAATAAAGAATATGGGTAACTCTGACCCAACAATAAATGAACAATATGGGTAACTCCCAGGCAACAATAGACAATATGGGTAACTCTGATCTAACATTTAACAATATGGGAAACTCTGACCTAACAATAAATAAACAATATGTTTAACTTCGACCCAACAATAAATAAACAAAATGGGTAATTCCGACCCAACAATAAACACTATGGATAACCCTGACGCAACAATAAGCAATAAAGGTAACTCCGACCCAACAATAGGCAATATGGGTAACTACGAACTACGACCCAACAATAAACAATATGGGTAACATCGACCCAACAGTAAACCGAAAAGCTTCATACGACGCCAATTAATTGTCAGTATGAGCATCCAACAATAAAACAATATGGGCAACTCCTACCCAAACAATAAACAATATAAGTAACTGCGACCCAACAATAAACAATATGGGTAACATCGACCCACCAATAAACCGAAAAGCTTCATACGACGCCAATTGATTGTCAGTATGAGCATCAAACAATAAAACAATATGGGTACTTCGACCCAAACAATAAACAATATAAGTAACTCCGACCCAACAATTAATAATATGGGTAACATCGACCCAACAATAAACCGAAAAGCTTCATACGACGCCAATTGATTGTCAGTATGAGCATCCAACAATAAAACAATGTGGGTATACCGACCAACAGGTACAATCTACTGTGTACCAAAACAATGTGGGTATACCGACCCACAGGTACAAATATTGTGTACCAAAACAATGTGGGTATACCGACCCACAGGTACAATCTACTGTGTACCAAAACAATGTGGGTATACCGACCCACAGGTACAAATATTGTGTACCAAAACAATATGGGTATACTGACCCATAGGTACAAATATTGTGCACCAAAACAATATGGGTATACTGACCCAACATGTACAAATCTACTGTGTACCAAACAATAAACAACAAAGGTAACTGTGATCCAATAAGTAAATAACTACTGTGTACCAAACAACATGGGTAACTCTGACCCAATAAGTACATATCTACTTGTTACCAAACCAATAAACACTATGGGTAACTTTGACCCAATTGGTAAAACCTTGTACCAAAACAATAAACAACTTAAGCAACACTGATCAAATAGCTACTTATCAACTTTTTATCAAAATAACAAACTTGAATAAACTTGAAAGAGTAATACTGATCCCATTAGTACATAATTATTAAATTTGTACAATGTACTAAAATAATCAACCACTTGAGTAACACCGATTCAATTTGTAACTATCAACTTTGTATCAACAGTTTAAACCGTTAACAACACCAACCCAATAAGTACATAAATTATCCACCGAAACGATAAACATCTTGAGTAATCATGTTAATATTGTCTACACCAACCAAATTAGTACATATACCTTGACTACCTAGACTTTGTACAATATCCATTCAATATTTATCAATATACAAAACATGAAATGTTACATATAAACTTAATTTGAACCAAAACTGATCAAACAATAAGGAGCAATTCAAGAAACACCAAAGTATAGAAACTATCTGAACTATGTATATAAAGCTCAGTCCACAACCCTTAAACTCCAAAGAGTGAAAATGAGATATTGGTACATTTATTTACATGATTACAATATACATTTCTCAACTAACCTTAAAAGATAGCTGACATTACCTATTAGATTCTGTTAAGGAAGGGGCAGTGTTTTAACAATGCTGCCTAGCTGTTTTACGTCATGTTGAATGCAAAATGAATATGCAAACTATGATAGGTAATTGAAATTCTCATTGTAGTTCAATAAAACTAAATAACTTTGCATAAAGTTGCTAATTTAAAAGCTTACACCATAGATTATACATGATTTGAGTATTAAACAATGCCTTTGAATAATTGAAAGTGATAACTTATACACAAAAAACTATTTGGAAACCCCAAGTTTGTTATGTATAATTGTAAATCACTTATAAAGTAACATAATACTGGCCTTCGTCCTCAATTACATGGCAAGGCAAACTCTCTTATGCACGCGGTGAAGCAGCACAGGTGTACGCCAGCTGGACCTAAAACGCCCAAGTCGTTGAGGTTCAGGGTCTCCCGCTGTGGCCCCAGCTGTGAAATAGCGATGCTTGCAGCAGATACTTGCAGGATGTTCGTTATCTATCACAACTTTTGTTGATCAAACTCTGTGTCCACTGATCATGGAGATCGATATAGAGATAGTTATCATTAAAGGTATCTACTTGTTTCGTTCAACCAGTAACAAATAGCTTACTTTGAAATCCTTTCAAAATTCAGACTAGGAAAAAGTTCCACGTTTGATGTCGCAATAAAATAGCTCCATGAAATATGTTCTTCTCATGAATATCTGCTTATAAATAAAGTTCATATCGGCAGAAAAATACACCAAATGTATCATACAGTAATCAGGTAATATATTTGATAACCCGCGCACATATTATGTACCACCGCATCAGTAAACAATAAACCAGAAAATCCACCCGTTCTTGTAAATGGCACTTTACAACACGAACAATACTTTGTTCCTTTCCATTCATTGGAATTTCATCTCGACAGAAAGCCAGGGCACGTTCAGCTAAGTTAAACAATCACAGACATTGTAACAAATCTTCAAAATAGACGTGCCTCTAATTTTAGCGTGGTCAGCAGGCGGGTTATCACAATACAACTGAATGACTCGCTGAGCTGACCACGTGACCTTACACCTTCTATCACACGTAATCCATCAACCAAGGTGTGGATCTAAGAATTTTTTATATTTTACCAAAATAAATCCTACCGGAAACCTCCAACTAAGTTATCGCATTCAATACATAAATACAATTATTATTCTAAAAATTGTTGTTTTAAGAAAAAAATTCGAACGTCCAGATCAGATCAATGTATGTTATAATTATAGGATGACAACAGAACACTTTGTGGAGATTCATTATGTATGTTATAATTGCAGGATGACAACAGAACACTTTGTGGAGATTCATTATGTATGTTATAATTATAGGATGACAACAGAACACTTTGTGGAGATTCATTTATGTTATAATTATAGGATGACAACAGAACACTTTGTGGAGATTCATTATGTATGTTATAATTATAGGATGACAACAGAACACTTTGTGGAGATTCATTATGTATGTTATAATTATAGGATGACAGCAGAACACTTTGTGGAGATTCATTATGTATGTTATAATTATAGGATGACAGCAGAACACTTTGTGGAGATTCATGATGTATGTTATAATTATAGGATGACAACAGAACACTTTGTGGAGATTCATCATGTATGTCATAATTATAGGATGACAACAGAACACTTTGTAGAGATTCATTATGTATGTTATAATTGCAGGATGACAACAGAACACTTTGTGGAGATTCATTATGTATGTTATAATTATAGGATGACAACAGAACACTTTGTGGAGATTCATTATGTATGTTATAATTATAGGATGACAACAGAACACTTTGTGGAGATTCATTATGTATGTTATAATTATAGGATGACAACAGAACACTTTGTGGAGATTCATTATGTATGTTATAATTGTAGGAAGACAACAGAACACTTTGTGGAGATTCATTATGTATGTTATAATTGTAGGAAGACAACAGAACACTTTGTGGAGATTCATTATGTATGTTATAATTATAGGATGACAGCAGAACACTTTGTGGAGATTCATCATGTATGTTATAATTATAGGATGACAACAGAACACTTTGTGGAGATTCATTATGTATGTTATAATTATAGGATGACAACAGAACACTTTGTGGAGATTCATTATGTATGTTATAATTATAGGATGACAACAGAACACTTTGTGGAGATTCATTATGTATGTTATAATTATAGGATGACAACAGAACACTTTGTGGAGATTCATTATGTATGTTATAATTATAGGATGACAACAGAACACTTTGTGGAGATTCATTTATGTTATAATTATAGGATGACAACAGAACACTTTGTGGAGATTCATTATGTATGTTATAATTATAGGATGACAACAGAACACTTTGTGGAGATTCATTATGTATGTTATAATTATAGGATGACAACAGAACACTTTGTGGAGATTCATTATGCAACAATTATTCCACCTGTATTTCTACGTCATCAACCAAGAAAATCTGCATTGCTACAGGTAGGTCATTTTTCTGTTCAAGGACATTTTGGAAATATATTAATTAGAATTGCAGGCACACTTCACTTACATTGTTAAATTAATATCATTTGACTGGACTTTTGGGCTCAATTACTGTTCCTTATCAGCATAAGAGATTTCTTCTAAAACATTTTTTTTCAAATCCTATAACAACTAAAATGCGTACGGAATATTTGGCAACACACATTAAAACCCCGAAAGAAATTACGTTTGATTCAGCATATCAAGTATTTTTAGCATGTATATAGAACTTGTTTACTGTCGCAATTCACTTTCAAATTAGTTCAAATGCGTATATACTATGAGAAACTTATTGCAAAATCTTGAATTTAAATATTAATCAAAAGAAAATTTAACATGTAAATGAGGAAAAATGCTGTTTTAGCTTTAGGCACTATGAATTAAAACATTTGTATGTATCAATTGTTTTTTTATAATGAATATTTTGAACATATTTTACAATAGAATAATTTGTGTTGGCTTCATATAAATATATCAGTATATTTATAATAAATATTGGAGTCATGCATCGCAATGTTTTTTGGTTACCTGTATTTATTAATTAAATTGGTTACCTATATTTATTAATTAAATATATTTAGAATTTTTCTCAATTGTGTAACGATTCTCAAATAATAGAATCATCTATTGTTATATATGTCTTAAGTTAAATAAATGTTTCTTTTAAGAATGTTCAGAACCTGTCCCTTTCCTGGAAAATGGAATCATTCTACGTCAGAACTATAATCCTCCTTCTGTAACATTTGGCTGTCAACAGAACTACATTGCCGTAGGTCAAGGGAACACAACAACCTGTACACCCGGAGGTAAATGGTCACCTCTTTCTTGTTCTGCGAATTCCTGGGTATTACAGATCTTATTAATACATTTGCTGTAATTTGTTGATCAAACCTTAAATATAACACCACAATTGGAAATCTTAATATTCTTTATATATTAATAATTTAACTTCTCTTTTATGCATATCGTATATAAGATTATTTTGTTTTGACGATCGTTTTAAAGGTTCAATACGATTACAAAGCGGAAGTTCGCCAAAACGAAGGCAGGGTTGAACTTTCTATCAACAACACATGGGGAACCATTTGTGATGATGCCTGGACGGAAACAGAAGCTCGGGTTGTTTGCCAAATGATGGGGTATACCGGGTAAGTGTTTTATGGAAAGCCACAAGGGACTCATGTTATCAGTCTTCTTTTGACCAAAAATATTCATCCTGACTTGGTCAAGATTATGTATGTGAAAGATCATGGCGTGGACATGTTTGAAATCCTGACTTGGCAAAAACTGCAAAGAATTATATACAATATGATTTGAGGGTTGTAAGTGGCTTTACGTACCTTTTAAAGGATACACTTGTTTTATGCTCTATAACTATAACTTACTTTCAACTGGCACTGATCTGATCATTTAATTACTTTCAGTATCGCCACTCCTAGAACCGCTGCCTATTTTGGGGAAGGTGAGGGTCCTATCTGGTTAGACGGTGTAAAATGCTCTGGGTCGGAGTCTCATCTTCTGTTGTGTGAACATTCCCCAATAGGAAGCCATAATTGTTATCATTTTTAAGATGCCGGTGTTACATGCTAGTAGAACATTAGTAGCAAGAATGAAATATTTTTCAAGATAAATAATAAAAACAATAAGAAACAAACATTTGTGCACCAGTACAAACTTTTAAAAGTACACGCTAAAATATGATTAAAATTGATATGTGCATGTCGTCTTAAAGACACACATGTAAGGACGCTGAGTTGTGTTTTTGTTAATTAATATTTCACGAAGAGGGGATAGATAGGCTAAATTTTGAGTTTGCTTATGTTCATATGTTTGTAAACAGTTATTCTGCTTTCAGTTCAATATCTTTCTTCCAATATATATCTATCTTATTTTCACCCTAATGCGTCCATTTGCATTCCACTTGAGTTTCATTTTGCATGTTCTCTAATTTTAAAACAAGAATCTTTGAATAAACGTTTTAATAAGTAATAAAGATACTGATAATTCTCTGAAATATGGACACAGAGAAGCATAAAATTAAATAACCTACTGACAGGTTCAAATCATGAAAGAGAAAAAATATGATTAATAGTTATATAATTATTTTATAAAACTATTTTAAAATTAATATCATGTACATGTACATATTTCCTAATGATTCGTAAAATTCTGAAACTAGAAAATAATTGCTAACTGGGATTTTTTCAAGTGATCAAAGTACTCAGTACCCAGACAAAGATCCAGTATGCAATCCTGATGAGGTTTTTAAAGCATATCTAAAAATTTCCAAAGGATTCTGGATACATTCTCTTATTTTCTTAATGACCTGTTTAGTTACATTTTGTCGCAAAGTGTTCACAATTATTTCCTATCATGTCAAATGGGCCCCACCGATGCGGATTTTCCAACAATTCCTTGGCTTCTTGAACTACAACCTCCGGAGGTAGGCATTGTCCTGCAGAATATTTTATTCTTACAAGTCTTCTTCGTCCAAAATCAATGAATTGAAACAGATCAACGCGCCGCACTTTTGCCCTTCTTTTGTCTGGTCCACCAAATTCGATGATGCCTTCCTTGTGACTGATGAAAATACCATGGTGGTAGTACTCAACACCATTTTGTTCTCCAGCAACAGCTATGTGATCCCCAGGTTCTAAGGACCTAGAAAGTAAGCAACATTTACATGGATGCCCGTAACAATTTTAACAGTTTCCTTTAGAACGTTTTATTCTAATAGTATGCTTAAATTAATTGTTTAAACATTTTTATAAACTTTACAAGCAAAACTTATTTTTACACACATTGATATGCTTTTTATCAAGATCTTTTATTTTGAGGTACATTCTGTTTTCTTTTTCAAGATCCAGGTTTTCATGAAACTTACAAGTAAAAAAAAATGATCGAAAAATGGACGTTTTCTGTTGCATACTAGTATGTCGAGATAAATAAGAAGTATTGAAAATTCTGAAAAGTTCATTTTAACAATGAAACATACGAAGATAACGAACAGTATTCAAGATCAAAAGTCCATAAAACAATATAAAATAGAAGCAGAGCAAACACGGACATACAAAACACCAGAGATGGGATCAGGTGCAATGGAGCATCCCCGTGTCGACCGGTCACACCCGTCGTGTGCTCCTGTAATGATTGAGAAATAACGAAAATCTATTGACAATTCATTGTATAAATAATGGACTAACAATTAGTATGAAGAACGTCAGTCAGCATTTGACTGATTAATACAAATCGCATTCGCGCCTATAGCTTCGTATATCCCCCAAACCCACAAACCAGAAGAAAGAATGAACTTTAAACGAAACTGCTGATATTCTTGTTCATCATCTTGTTTGTCAATCTTCAGTAGAACCGACACTACCTATGAAAACTGGTGCCGGGATCAGATTCCATTGATATGTAAGCTACCCCATTCGACCTGATAAATCTACCTTGTGTGGCCTTTTCTATGATAAGGTAAAAGGAAAAAATCGAATGACTATCCAGTTTGAAAATATTGGTTCAACAATTTATATGAAACTTATGCTTCAACATTCAGCCTTACTAGAGAAAGTTTTCGCAAAAACAACATATTGCATTGACCCAAAGAAGAATTTGCCAAACGTTAACTTAAAATGGGATTGTTGACATCACTTCCTGTTAAAAGCCTGTCGTTTAAAAGAAAATAATCCTGTGCAAAGAATTAAACTCGAGATATAAACCTCATATGCAGGTTTTCCCACAGGCACTTTGGGTATGGACCCCTCTTTTCCATTTTTCTTTTCTTTTTAAATCTGGGGTCGAGTAGCTTTTTTCCTATTTTTGTATTCTAATATGCACTATATATTACCAATGAAATTAAATGGAACTCTTTTGTCTCTATAAGCTGTTTTTTTTAAATATCGTTTTCAACTGATACATAAAAAGAGATTTAGAGAAACAATGAATACCTTCTTCCTACATCCGCCTCACCTCGCTTAAACTTCGCTCGATTATTTATCTAAATCAGAATTAAACATGGGATATGAATACATTAATAAATTTATTATACATTCCTCTTCCTTTTCATATTTCCAATTAATTTTTATATGCCCCCGGATTTGTAAATATTTCGATGAAATCACCTGGTATTTTATTTCATTTAGCAAATTCCGTTACAAAAAGAATCTAGATATACTGTGAGCATTTAGCGAATTCCGGTAACAAAAAAATATAGAAATACTGTGAGCAACAAACTTTTTAAATGATACTCCCCACCTCTCATTCTGTCCATGTGTTGCTATATATTGTTTTACGGTACTCTGTAAAGAGGAATAACTCGTCCATAACTTTTGATTTAGTGGAGCTATGACTTTCATATTTCACATGTGTATTCCTTGTGAGAAGACCTTTCTTTGGGTACCACCAAATTTGCCTTTTTTACCTTGACCTTGGAGTTTGACCCACTTTTCCACAAAAAATGCCATACTGTTACTTTGGCCATAACTTTTGAATGGTAGATACTTTCACATTTCAGATATATAATTTTATAACAAGACCTTTCATTGGATACAAACAACTTTGACCTTTTGACCCTGACCTTGCAGATTTCTGAACTTATGCAAACACTTTAACCTTGGCCAGAACTTTTGAATAGTAAGGGCTAGGGCTTCATACTTCATATATGTAATTCTTGTGAGAAGTCCCTTCATTGGATACCAAGAACTTTGACCTTGATCTTGGAGTATGACCTACTTTTCAAAAACTATCTCTTTTTCCACAACTTTTGAACAGTAGATACTAGGACTGTCATATTTCACATATATTTCTTGCGGCAAGATCTTTCATTTGATATCAACAACCTTGACCTTTGACCTTGGAGATTTTTCGTACTTATGAAAAAATTTAACATTTACCATAACTTTTGAACGATAAGGGCTAGGGCTTTCATACTTCATATATGTAATTCTTGTCAGAAGGCCTTTCATTGGATACCAAGAACTTTGACCCTCTGAACTTGACCTTGGAGTTTGACCTACTTTTCAAAAACTATCACTTTTTCCACAACTTTTGAACAGTAGATACTTAAGTACTAGGACTCTCATATTTCACATATGTATTTTTTGCGGCAAGACCTTTCATTTGATATCAACAACCTTGACCTTTTGACCTTGACCTTGGAGATTTTTCGTAGTTATGAAAAAATTTAACCTTTACCATAACTTTTGAACGGTAAGAGCTAGAGCTTTCATACTTCATAAATGTAATTCTTGTCAGGTCTTTCATTGGATACCAAGAACTTTGACCCTCTGAACTTGACCTTGGAGTTTGACCTACTTTTCAAAAACTATCACTTTTGCCGCAACTTTTGATCAGTAGATACTAGGATTCTTATTTCACATATGTATTTCTTGCGGCAAGACCTTTCATTTGTTATCAACAACCTTGACCTTTTGACCGTGGATATTTTTCGTACTTATGAAAAAACTTGACCTTTACCATAATTTTTGAACGGTAAGGGCTAGGGCATCCATACTTCAAATATGTACATACTTGTGCAAAGACTTCGCATCGTATACCCAGTGATGATTTCTAAATAAATTACATATAATAGGGTGTTCATATTACACACAATATGTCATTTAAAATGACATCTCATCCACAAAGACACCGAAAGCGGGGGACCACAATTCCTTGAATTTGCGTGTATAAAATTAAATCGGCAATATATGTTTGAAAGTATTAAGTGACTTTGACTTGGAACGGGAAATGTCACATACAAATTGAATTGATAAATACAATTATATTCATTTGATATATATTATATGAGGTGGGCCTTCTTAACGTAAAAGTAAACACTGCAAGCATTTGTTGATTTATTATTTAACAGGTCTGGACGATTTCTAAATATGGAAGTCAAGAACGATAACCGAAAGTTGCTGTAAATGTACAACATGTACACGTAATTGTTTTTCTGTCCAATCAGACAACAGCATTTTTACACACCCCAAAACAAATTTTAAAAGAACAAAAAGGTAGCACGTGCTTTTGTTTTTTTCCTCAAAAAGATTTTTTTAACAAACAATCTGTAGAAGTAAGATGGAAACTTTTGAAGAATAAGGTATTTCCCACATTTTACCGTGAACAACCTTGACATTTTTTTTCTCGGTAAAGAAAACAGAGCCAGGGGCCACAGCGCTCACCTGAGCACATCAGGCTTGAATTTACTCCCCCCCCCTTCCAGGCGATAATCATTTGAACAAACTTGAATCTACACTACCTGAGGATGATTCCATCTAAATACCCCGGGTATCACTAATCATAGCTTTGAAGTACTTGAAAACAAGAATTTAAAAGGTTTCCCAATATATCCCTATGTAAAACTTGGGTCGGCCATCCTAGCCCCGGGGGGGGTCATGATTTGTACAAACTTGAATCTACACTACCTGAGGATGCTTCCACATGAGTTTCATCTTTCCTAGCCCAGTGGTTCTGGAGAAGAAAATTTTTAAAGATTTTCCCTATATATTCCTATGTAAAATTTTGGTCGGCCATTTTGGCCCCACCCTTGCCCCGGGGGTCATGATTTGTACAAACTTGAATCTACACTACCTGAGGATGATTCCACATGAGTTTCATCTTTCCTAGCCCAGTGGTTCTGGAGAAGAAGATTTTTAAAGATTTTTCCTATATATTACTATGTAAAACTTGGGTCGGCCATTTTGGCCCCACCCTTGCCCCGGGGGTCATGATTTGAACAAACTTGAATCTACACTACCTGAGGATGCTTCCACATGAGTTTCATCTTTCCTGGCCCAGTGGTTCTGGAGAAAAAGATTTTTAAAGATTTCCCCTATATATTCCTATGTAAAACTTTGGTTGGCCATTTTGGCCCCACCCTTGCCCCGGGGGTCATGATTTGAACAAACTTGAATCTACACTACCTGAGGATGCTTCCACATGAGTTTCATCTTTCATAGCACAGTGGTTCTGGAGAAGAAAATTTTTAAAGATTTTTCTTATATATTCCTATGTTTAACAGGGGGGTTTTGGCCCCCCCCTTGCCCCGGGGGGCATATTTGCAAACTTAATCTACACTACCTGAGGGTGTTCCACAGGGTTTCATTTTCCTGGCCCAGTGGTTCTGGAAAGAAGATTTTTAAAGATTTTTCCAATATTCCTATGTAAAACTTTTGGGGGCCATTTTGGCCCCACCTTGCCCCGGGGGGCATGATTTGACAAATTTTAATCTACACTACCTGAGGATGCTTCCACATGAGTTTCATCTTTTTCCCCGGCCCAGTGGTTCTGGAGAAAAAATTTTTAAAGATTTCCCCCATATATTCCTATGTAAAACTTTTGGGTTGGCCATTTTGGCCCCACCCTTGCCCCGGGGGTCATGATTTTAAAAATTTTATTTTACACTACCTGAGGATGTTCCACATGAGTTTCATCTTTCTGCCAGTGGTTCTGGAGAAGAAAATTTTTAAAGATTTTTCTTTTATATTCCTATGTAAAACTTGGGTGGCCATTTTGGCCCCACCCTTCCCCCGGGGGGTCATGATTTGAACAAACTTGAATCTACACTACCTGAGGATGCTTCCACATGAGTTTCATCTCTCCTGACCCAGCGGTTCTGGAGAAGAAGTTTTTTTAAAAAATGCCATTGTTTTTAACAAATTCATGATTATCCCCCCTTTGGAAAAGGGCGTGGCCCTTCATTTGAACAAACTTGCCCCCCTTCACCCAAATACTTTGTGCCAAGTTTGGTTGAAATTGGCCCAGTGGTTCTTGAGAAGAAGATGAAAATGTAAAAAGTTTACGACAATGACAACGACAACAAAAACAACGACACAGACAACGGACAAATTTTGATCAGAAAAGCTCACTTAGCCTTCGGCTCAGGTGAGCAAAAAAGGTATGCACGATAAATGTAATCGTTTACAAAGGTATAGATCGCACCAGCAAGTTTTTATCAAGTTTAATTAAAACATGAATATATTATATGATGGAAAATATAATTTTGCTTAGCCGTCCGATTTTCATCGATAATGTTTAAGGGGGATGTACAAGCCATATTAAATCTAGTCTGGTGTAAAATAAGAAATACCAAGAATGCGCTTGATACACTTCTAAACTAGCCCAAAGTTACTCAAAGTGTTAATGCACTAATTACCTACTGTTAGAGAAAAATTAGTAAATAATTAAGTTTATTTTGTTTTAATTAGGAGGAAATTAATCATTTTAGAACTGCGCAGCTACAGCATTCACGAGATGAAAAATGCATTGAAAATGGTGTTAGTTTGATTCATTGATAATATGGCTACAACCATTTGTTTCGCTTTTTTCTTGTAATTATCCATAATTCTTGAACATTCGATTTTTCATATGGGTGTCATCCTGAGGCCATGTGTTTATTTCGTCCGCCATTCCTCTGTCGCACAGAGTTCGAATAACATTGATTTTAGAATAAATGCGACCATAATAACATCAAGACAAGAAATTGCTGAGTAATAATCATTATGTTATATTACTTACTACTGTTATTTGTTGCATCGCATGTTGAAAATAAAAAACGCTTTTTAACCCCACTCCAGCAAATCGGGAAAAACTGTTCTGTTTACAGCTCGAATTTCCTTGTAATATTATTCCACTGACACGTGCTTGGCATGTGCATATATCTGCTGTGGATAGATGCGTTTATGCCATGATTATATTCAATTTTTCATGGAACAAGTTTGATAATTTGTTGATTTTTTTAAAAACTCAATAAAAAAGAAAAAAAATGTCCTAAACATATGTGTTTACGTCGGGTCTTTTTTCTGTGGCGATAGAAGTTATTTTCAAATGGGGCACTGAAAGGGAATGTTAGCTTTTAATTTGGAAAAGTTAAACTATATGCAGTGCATGAAAAACAAATTGTAATTACATGTCTTACATTCGAAAAGTTGGTACATTGTCTATTTTGTTCAGCTGGACAAAAAAAATTGGCAGTTATAAGATTTCCTTCAGGCACCTCACATAAATAGCTAGATGGTTTGCAATGACCCACACATTGTATGGAGTAATGTTTGGACATAAAAAAGTATCAAGTCTCATTATGTTGACAACGTTGTAAGCTCTCGCCCATTGAACACACGAAGCTGTTTCTTTGAAATTTAGAAGCAAGCACAATGTTTGCAAAGAAAGGTCCATTGCATATGCTATGTCTATCATCGCAAAAAAAAAACAGTGAGAGGCTATAGCCCCCCCCCCCCCGGAAATTATGTTTTTTTTTCAAAATAATGCCAAAGATTCAAAAAGTTACATTACTTACAAAAAGTTTCATTACTACTTATGTGATGGAACATGTACTAGCCTTATAAGACCATTTGTTTTAAAAATATTCGGTTGCCCTCTCTCCCGATCTACTGCCTAGAAATGGCCCGACTCAATTTTTTTTACATCCCATTACACGATATTTTTTTTCTTCCGTCAACAAATATGTTTAAATTTTAAGGAAGTTTTTTCTCACCTATAAATACCGACCCAATAATTTTTCCCTAAGTTGGGAGGACCACCAAAAGTCATTTTAAAGATGGTATAAAATATTTAATTATGTTGATTTTTTTTTTCTTTACTCTGTAAAATTGTAATTTTGACGAAATTTGCCAATAGAAAAAAAGTTTTTTTTTCCCATTAACCCACGCTGAATGATTTCATTCCTTTTCCAATGTTGCTCCGCTGTAATGAAATTCACAGGTGCTTGAGGACAGGAACCCCCCCCCCCCCCCATATACTAGTAGACCCCCGGGCCTGTTCGACTTTTTTTCACATAAATTATATATGGATGACACATTTGTGATAGAATCTATCCTATCAATTCAGAAAATTTGCTTAAACTTCCATTTTATTAAAATATCTACCCTCTCTTTATATATATATAAATTAACATATTAACCATCTGCCTTCCTTCACTAAAACGATCTATCCAATCATTGATTGAATTTTTAGGAAGTCATTTGTCTTAATATATTGTGAACAAATTCTCATACGCTACTTCAAAGGCATTTTTAAGATATACCATAAATATTTTAGTCGTTTGTTCCACTCTGTTCCGAGTTCCACTGAGACAACCATTTTTCGTCACAAGTAGTTGCATAATGACGTCATATTCACATTGTGAGCAAAACTTTATTCAGCATATGCTATTTACAGAACTTGTGTTTGGCTATGTGTGCACCAAATTTGTTTCTAATCTGATTTTTTTTATAGATACACATGTATCGAGATAGTTCGCGAAGTTTTTGATCACCCCTCGTACTAGTAGATACTAAAACAAGGTCATTCATATCGATTTTATGTGTTTAATTTCTTTGTGTTTCAATGGTGATAATAAAACTTTTGATAGATATTATAAGTTATCTGTGACAAACTTACAAACTCTTAATTTTTAACTTTGATGGTGCTCATTTTTCCTCACCTGGAATCAAAGAGTTTAAGATTTTTTTTTATATCAATACGTACACTATTTAACAACTGTACAATAATAATACTAAATAATAAATAACTTCAAGAAACACTATAACACATTTCCTCTTTTAAAAGTGTTCATATTATTTGAAACTGTAATTCTCTTCTACATTTAAAGATTGTTATGTCCCTCCATATTAGAGGTCTGGAAAACAAAATTCTGTACTAAAAATAGACCACGTGCTGCTATCCATGAACTACTTTCATGGTTCTTTTCACTCTTTTTGAAAACAACGATACATTGTTTTGAACTTGAAATTATCATTTAAAAGTGCAAAATTTAGACATTTTCTCAACAAATGGTTGTAGAGAGAACATTAATGCACAGTTTGCGTATTTTTTTGGATTTTTTAAGGATTTGCTGAATTCTGTAGCTGCGCAGTTCTAAGGAGCATATCAAAAGCATTTTTCTGCAAAAGTGTAGATTATATATGCACAACATGCATTCAGTTATGCATATTTATTGTATCTTTATCATAAAGACTTAAAATTGGATCAAAATATAATGTATTTTAGCCATTAGAAGAAATGTTTACATTTCGTTCTCACTGCACTAAAGGTGGCCGTACATCCCCCTTAAATTCCATGTGTATAGATCAACTCACACAAGTGTTTATCGTATGGAGTATACACATATAGTTCTGCATTTTCACGGGTTTCATGAGCGCCGAATTCTTAGCTACGCAGACTTTAAATGGGCATAAGGAAAGGCGTATAACGTGGAGAAAAGAGAATCCTCTAATTATACATGAATGCGTTTTATCCCAATATCTTACCTTGCATGTCAGAAACTGCATGGACTACTAGTATTCTGTAATAAACACTCAAAAATAATAAAGACTGTTATCTTTTTGATAAGATTTTTATGTCAGGCTCTAAAAACTGAAAATTTACCGTATTTATATCAATTTTTTAACTAAGTAAACTTTTGGGGGTTTCTAACTCCTAGAGACATTTTTTTTATCCCACTTAAAACGATTCCAAACTGTCAAGTGGTTTATTCACGGTAGAATTGTCATAAATATTATATTATTCCCAAATGCGCAAAAAGTTTACAAAAAGTTTGTTATAAAAAAAATCTTTTTAGCAAAACACTTAAAAACCACGTGTTTTATTTATTCTCTCATGGGTTTGTTAAATGCTGTTATCTGATTGGTCAGAAGGATTAGTACCTTGTTTATTCTGTGTATTAATAGCAATTCACGGTTATCGTTCTTGACTTCCTTATTTAGAAATCGTCCAGACCTGTTTATAAGCCTCTTTAGCTCCTGGCCCATTTCTTGGGGAAATTTAATTCCATAGAATGATAAAAAAAATCAACTAAACTAACTTTCAAAGAGTTTTTACAGGGATACTCAGTAGCAAAATAGAAATGGAAATATAATCTGTGAATAATCAAATATAATTCCTTGCATATTGATAATATTTTATTTAGCTATTTGAAATGTGTTTTTTTTCCCGATAGCAAAACTGAAAAAAAAGAAAATTAGAATTTATAATGCTGTGTATTGAAATTTTCGCATCAACCCCCCAATTTACAAATATTTTGCCCTAGGGTCCGCTTTTAACACCAAGCAAAAGTTTACTGCATGTGAAAGGGTCTAATTTCAGCAAAGATTACTCATTTATCATATATTTAACGATTTTACACGACCATTCATGTTTAGCGCGTATTATAACGTCATAGTTAAAAATTACGTCATTGTTGTGCTTGTAGAATATTTAGTGTGTATTTCCTTACTTCAATGCATAACATCAAAAAACGAAACAAAGAGGATTAAAATGATATAATCATATCATTTGCGGCCAATTCCTGTTAATACCGTCTTTGTTTTTCCACTAGAACCAATTATTTTAAACATTTCATTTTGATTAAATCATTACCTGTATTCTGTCACACTTTCCACTGAAAAAAATTTAATGAAAAAAATCTTCCCCTGAAAAGAGATAAGATTGTTTTATTCACATTGACCTTTAATATATTTTTCCACAAGCAATGTAACTTGTTCTGCTTCCTTGTATAAAATTGAGAACGTGTGTAGATCTAGATTATACGGAAGCGTATTGCTGCCAGTTGAAAAAAAAATATTTTTAAATCGTACGTACACATAAAAAATAACGTACGACATAGAAGTCGTACGTACGAGATACTAAGTCGTACGAACGAGATACTATGTCCTACGTAGACATAAAAGTGTACCCTACACATAAAAAGTGTAGGAACGACATAATAATGTAGGAACGACATAATTTAAGTCGTACGTACGACATACTAAGTGTACGTACGACATAATAAGTGTACAAAAGAGATAATAAGTGTACGTACACATAATAAATCGACGAACGAGATAATAAGTGTACGTACGACATAATAAGTCGTACGTACGAGATATTAAGTCGTACAAACGACATAATAAGTCGTACGTACGAGATACAAGTCGTACGAACGAGAACATGTTGTACTACGAGATACTAAGTCATATGAACGAGATACTAAGTTACTAGAAAAATGTTGTAGTAAATAATAGTCGTACGTACGACATAATAAGTCGTACGTACAATAATATGTCGTACGAACGACATAATAAGTCGTATGTACGAGATCTAGTCGTACGAACGAGATAAATGTGTACGTACACATAAAAATTTGTACGTAGGATCTAAGTCGTACAACGAGATAACATTAACCCTTTGTTGTCATGTATACAAGATAATATGTTACTTATACGATATAATATGTAGTTATTCGGATTTCTTTATAATATCATGAATAGACGGGCTTGCCAATAGTTGTGCTTTTGGTTGCTAAAACAAGAACCTAAATTTTATATACATATGTAACTTCAATCTATTTAACAGTTTTAAAAAAAGTCAATTTTACATGTTGACTTGTTGTTGTCCAACCCAAAAGCAGCCCCCGTCCACCCCTCAAAGAATCTGATATTTTGATAGGTTTTTATCGAAGGAAGATTATAATAAAGCTTTTCAGTGGGTACCATGTGGGTGAAATGTACAAAAATCCCGAAAATGAAAAATATTTTTTTAATTAATTTTTTATTTTATTATTTATGTTTAATGTCCATTTAATTGGAAAAGCTCGGATGTTTTGAGATTTTTAACATTTTTACAGTGGGGGTTGAATCACCTGGTGGCACACGTTTACTTCTAAAAAAAAGGCTTATGTATTTCACTTCTTTTTCCTTATAAATGATTTTTTTTTCTTTGGAGATAAACGACATTTATGAAAATGAGAGAGAAATATTATTTTTAAAAATTATTCCACAGTGTAAGCATTCATTGTTTGAGGACAAGAATTATTCATTCTTCCTTATGATGAAGGAGTCACACACCCCCCCCCCCCCAAAAAAAAAAACCACAAAACATGAATGACATGCGGTTTTTTTGGGTTAACCCCCCCCCCCCCCAAAAAAAAAAAAATTAAAAAAAAAATAAAATGGTAATAATCTAATACATTTAATCTCTGAAAAGTTTCCAAACGAATCAATTAAAATGAAATCGCAGAAGTAGTATCTTCTAGATTTGATTCTAAGAAGATTATTTATCTATTAAACAAAGATAACATTTTTCTAAAGGTTTTTACGTATATGATCAGCTTGAAGACCGGGGGCCCGTAACAGAAAGCATGCTATTTAGATTTTAAATGACTTTAAGCAAAGCTGCCACCCTAAAATTAATATATATACATGAAATGTTTCTTTATCAAATAAATAAGACGTAAACTATAATTTGATAAGAAAAAATTGATTTATATCAGCTGTTAAATTTGATCATTTTCATATGGAGCTATTCTTTTAAAGGAGAGCAATATTGTCTAAAAGGGCCCACGACACCCCCCCCCCCCCCCCCCCCCCCCCCCCCCCCCCCCCCCCCCCCCCCCCCCCCCCCCCCCCCCCCCCCCCCCCCCCGCCCTCTTAAGCAGGGTT
Source organism: Saccostrea cuccullata (assembly GCF_032062105.1). NCBI lineage: Eukaryota > Metazoa > Mollusca > Bivalvia > Ostreida > Ostreidae > Saccostrea > Saccostrea cuccullata. The sequence continues at coordinate 22,985 of NW_026925696.1, forward strand.
GGCTAACAAAGTGTTAACCCAGAAAAATAAAGAAATTAAAATTTCTTGCTGTGACGTAGCATCGTTTTTGAAAAGGGGGCGCTGAGAAAAAATCTTACCTGAAAAATTACAAGTTGACAATTGCCCTAACAAGAAAACATTATTTTGGGGAGGGGGGGTTTTTTTAAATTCCAATTTTTCAGTACAATTTCCCCCATATAATACACATGACATTTTTATTTCACTTTCAAACACAAAACGGGGGGGGGGGGGGAAACCGGGCCCTTTTAATGCAAATTTTAAACAATAATATTGCTACGTGCCTGTTTTAGTAATATGCACATCTATACATTGTGTCCTAATTATCTACAAAGTTTCATTAAATTTTATGCCACTGTTTAAGAATAATTATGCTTATAAAAAAAATAAAGAAATGAAAAAGGACTGACGGACTAACTGACGTGCCAAAGACATTATACAACTCGCAACTTGTTGTTATAAAAGTAATCTATTAAAATCAGATTTTTGATCCGCTTACATAGATCGCTACACGTGTAGCGATCTATGTGAGCGGTCAAAGGATCTGATTTTAATCAGACTGTTATAAAAAATAATTTAAAATTTTCTCTACATTTAAACACTCTTTCAGACTTTCCAGACGATATCCTAAATAGCCATTTACTCTTATAATACCATTTTTAGCCCGAAATTGATAAGGCTTTGAAAATAGGCAGGGTCAGGGGTAAAATCTTTATATTATATTGAATAAAATCTTTATCCTTCCTAGTCTATAATTTATAATTGTAATAAACTAACAGTTTTGCAGATAAATATGAAATAAACTATGTAAAATCCCAAGTTCGAATCGGAGCGGGATAAACTTGCTTGATTTGTTTTTTGCAAACCAAAGACAATTCAAATCAAGCGAGTTTATCGCCTGTAGAAACGAATATTAAGGGCTAGAAGTTTGATAAAATAAACAGATTGATTAAAAAAATGTGTTTTGAATAAGAACACAGAGAACACCAATACTGGAAAGTGTGAAAATTCTTCCCAAAAGTGAGTTCAAATCTTGCGCCGTAGATTGCACATTATTTGCATTTAATATATGATCCAAATCTAAAATACAAAACCATGAAACTACAGTTTAGCTACGTTCTGAGTATCTCGTACGTACACATAAATTATCTCGTTCGTACAACTTATTATGTCGTACGTACACTTATCTCGTTCGTATGACTTATTATGTCGTACGTACGACTTAGTATCTCGTTTGACACTATTATGTGTACGTACACTTGTATGTCACGTAGACTTTGATCTCGTTCGTACGACTTTTTATGTCGTACTACGACTTACTTGGTACGTACGACATAGTATCTCGTTTGTACGACTTATTATATGTACTAGACTTAGTATCTCGTTCATAGACTTATTATGTGTACTACGATTATTATGTCGTACGTACCACTTTTGTATCTCGTTCGACACTTATTATGTCGTACGTACAACTTATTATGTGTAGTACGACATATAGCTCGTTTGTACGACTTATTATGTGTACGTACACTTAGTATCTCGTACCAATGACTAAATTGTACTTACTTAATTCTTGACACTTATTATGTCGTACTAACTTAGTATCTCGTTCGTACGACTTACTATGTGTCGTAGTCATTATCAAAATTCGCCAATTTTTTGGTACAAGCTGATAAAAAAGTATATGAGGTAAAAATTATATAAATTTTCACATCACTATTTAAAATACATTATTTGTAGTTGGCAAATTTAATTCTATAACTGTGTGATATATTTAAAAAAAAAGATTGATAATAGCTCAAATAAGCACATTTTGTGATGTCCTACATCCATTCCATTGAATTAACAAGTGTTTATGGCCAAATGTTGTTCATTTTTTTTTCATTTTTTTCCTTGTATGCCATAAATATTCATAATAAATGCCATAAAAACACTAAAATTGTCTTACATTACCTCATCTTGTAAATATAAAGACTAAAATTGTTCCCCCAGTTTTTGTCTCTCCTGTTACGCCAATGAAAATCCAGAAAATAGAAATATTTAGAATGAACTTTTCTGGGTTCCATACTTACCATTAGCCTTAGTTTTATTTGCATGATACTAGGTTGTTAATGTAATTTATTTAAATTTGATAAGTTTAATAAAATTCCAAAATATAACTATGATTTACACAGTAGAAAAAAATGACTGTACTGTTACATTGAAATAAAGCTTTAACAATGGAGTGAAACAATTTAACTTCTTTTACAAAATAACTGAAACATTTTGTTTCAAACCTACTGCATATAGCTTTTATGGTAAGCAAAAAGGGAAAAAAAATTACCAAATATGGAGCAAATGTCTACCCTGTTATAGTCCATCCTGTAACGTGTTAATTTGTAACAGTAAAGACAATTTTTGTAACAGGAAAGACTAACATTACATAAAATGTGGATCATCTATCTCATCATTAACCAAGAAATTTATTGCATGATTTTTATTAATATTGAAGTATGTAACACAAATACACCTTGAGTAAGGATTCATTGTTTGTAATTGTTAGTTGAAACATAAAAATGTTTTGTAACAGGAAAGACATAACATATTGTAACAGTACGGAAAAATTTTGCTTAAATCAGAAAAAACTTGGATTTTATTAATTTGTCAGATTTAATATTTTTTATTTTATTATTTTGTAGTATTCATTCCATTTTCTGTTCTTTTTTCAACTATGAAAAGATAATTCTTGATATTAAAGGACTTCTAAAAAAACTTAACAGGAAAGACGGGTATTGCTATAAAATAAACAATTTTCAGAACCCCTTTTTTTTTTAAGCACAGTATAATTGTTGAATAGTCTTTCATGGAAAAAAATTCATTTTAAAAATCATTTTTCCCCCCTTTTCCCAAAAAAAATTCAATATATGATTGTTTATTTATTTATTCAGTGTAACAGGAAGGACACAATAAATTAGTTTCTTACTTACAGTAAATTTTTTTTCCCCTTTA
>NW_026925697.1:0-26055 GCF_032062105.1 Saccostrea cuccullata
GCTTTCAAAATTGATATGGAACATAAAACAACACAAAATAAAGAAATGTTGAAACTTTTAGCCTGATACGTTCATTATTTGCCAAATTATAATAAACTAAAACCGACATTCTATGATCACCCGGCGCTGTTGTCGTTTATCTTAATGATGTCCGATAACGTCATTGCTTTTTCATTGTCCTCTTCTCCTACCTCATACACTTTTTTGATGAGATTCCCTGGAGCTGAGTAAGGACTTAAACCCGCCTTGTTTATATGAATTTATAATGTCATGAACAGTGGTCTTCAATGAATGTATAATATTCCAGATGGATAAATATATTGGGAGAGATCCGCGCATGATTGTGCCGCATGTTTTGCTTTTGGGAGTTCAATATCTACAACACATGATCAACGTCATTTTTGACGGGATTGATTTTTCACACCTTGACTGCAAATCGACATTAACTGTATACCCCTTTACTCTCTGAATCTATTTTGACAATAAAAGACAAGTACTCTGGATGTATATTATTACTCTGTAGCCAGTTTCAACATATTTTAGGTCTATACTAGTTTTTTCAGGGGCAAAACTTTATAGAATGTTGGAAACGGAAACCCCTCCCCCTTTTTGACGTCATTTTTAAGGCCTCATTTGTTTGGACATTCCGTGTAAATTTTACAATAAAATTTCATATTACTTCCAGAATGAAGTTAAAATTTCCTAATTTATAGAGCAATTATGTCCCGACACATACCTGAATTAACGGGATTTTTGGATGTCAAAAAATCATATCGAAGTAGTTTTTCTCAGTTACACGTGGGTCGAAAAAAAACGTCGTTTTTGAGGTTGCGCCGCCTGGACATACCATTGCTTACAAAAACATTACTAATTTATTTAAAAATAAAATTGATGATTTGTGGTTTATTCTTTGGATAAAAAAGGTTATGCTACCTATATATCTAAAAATTCATTGATCTACCTTAAGCGGTTTTAATTTTATGGCGCTAGTCCACGAACTTTATGATAACCCCTCGTAATTACAACTTTTGTTATGATTTGAAAGTCATTGTACATTGTAATTTCATTACACTAGATAGTCTTGGGTTTGTCATTTTCAGGTCTAGATCTAGTAATGAAAAGGTGCCTATATAGTTTCTCTTATTCCAGAAATATATTACCACTAAGAATTATAAACCCAAAATATATGAATTGAATCAAGATTATATTGGCATGATTGAATTCTGTGAATTTCTAAATGCAGTATTTTCTAACATTTTTATTGAAGTTGCCAAGTTCGGGAAAAAGTGGCATTGGATTAATTATTACGTCTCAATGGGTTAGCACAGGTTTAACACATTTACAATTTATGATGTCATACGAAGTAGGTTCTACGTTAAAAGAAATGTAATGAATACTTTGTGCTTAATCAAAAGTTTTTGTCTCAATGTATAGTTTTTGAATCAGAATGAATGTGTATTTTACACTAACCCATAGCTTTACAGAGCAAATTTTTAGGTCTTATACTTACCCTATCCCCTTTCTTATTTAGGAGGAAGTCGATATTTAACAAAACCGAAAAAAAAAACACCGTACCTTTATTTTTCTTTAGGAAGGAAGCTAAAAATAATCTATACACTATTCTACTAATTTTTAACTGTTACTTTGCCACAATACTTTCAAGTATACCTCCACCAACATTTAAAGTATGCTTTAATCATGGCAAAGTAAATAATGATGTGATAGTAATTGTGTGAAGGCTTAACTTCATTTCAAATTTCATGTAGAGCCTCTTTCAGATTTATTGAAAGACATAGAGTTTTATTTATATTTTTGCTTTTCATTTATTATTATTTTTTTTGTTTTGATTTTTTGTAATGTTCTTTTTTTTGGGGGGGGGGGGGTAGAGGGGGGATACAAATTTATTCCTCTTTCATTGTCAAATAGTATTTGCCAAACTTAAACAAACAAAAAGTTGAAATGACGGAAATTTTAATTTTTTCCTTTTAAAGAGTATTCAAACCTGACTTTTTTTTTTCTAAAAACAAGTGGAATATCATTCTTTAAGCAAACATTATAATGAGGAATATTAAAAAGAAATTTTATTTACTCGACAATTAAAGAATCTCTTTTCAAACACAATTTTAGCATTTAAAGATTATGTGAATCTCTTAATTATTTCAAACGACTTTTTGTAATTTTCTGGTTACAAAAAATGTAAAAGATATCAAAGAGTGTATACATATATTTTGTATCACTTTAAAGGGGGGTCATTTTTCAATAGGGTCATTATTTTAATGGGGGTCATTATTTTATAGGACTAACATATAAAATAATGACCCCTTAAGACCCTTTTTCTACAAAAAATGTTTTTTAACGGGTGGGGGTCATTTTTTGTCGTTGAAAAACGACCCCCCGTCATTATTCGATGGGGGTCATTTTTCGTCTTGAAACACAGAAAAATAAAACCAAACAAGGCGATCTTAAAGAAACATAAGCTGCATTTATGCTAATTACACTTTGATGCACGTATAACAATACTCAGTATTGTGGAGACGACAATAATGCAATTCTGCAGCGATTAAAGATTCATAATAAAAGTACTAAAAATAGAAGGTCACAAAAGCATTTTTGAATCTGTTATTATAATATTTAAATGCAATATTGCAATTAACTCTTCCGACATCCAATTTGCAGCTCCTATTGCTTTAACATTAGCGCCTAATATGAGATTTTTTTTTCAAAAAATCTTTTATTCTGCATTTAACATTAAAAATAAGTACATAATGATGAAAAAAAAACTAACATCAATGATATATAGATGCAATCTCATTTTGCTTTTCTAGATCCAGTTTGTACAAAAATTAACAAACAAAACAGATGCTATCTAGCTGACCCTTCCTGTCCCAGTTTACGCAGGTAATTTTACAAAGATGTTTATGTATTGTAAACAAAACAATTCCTTTCTGTTCTTCAAATCTAACATGACACAAACAAAGTTACCTTGATCAAAAAAATCCTTTTGTAGTGACCTTGAAGTCACGACTGTCTCTCCTACAATCAATGTCAGTCTATTATGGACCATTTCAACCAGTCCGGAGGAAGTTAGCAAAACCTGGATAGCGGTACCCGTTGTATTAGCTGCAATTGCCGTTATAGTGTTCAGTTTATGTTTGATATGGAAGCTAAAATGTCGTCGTAAAGCCGATGAGATGGAATCTAGAGGTTAGTTTTCCCAAATCTTTTTTTTTTTGTCTCCCTGCAAAGAGAAGGTAGTTTATACATGTAAAGAATGGGGAAAGTATTGAGATGGATGTTCAAATACAAAGTTTTGAATGACATTGACTGGTAACACTTTTGAAATTTTTTTATAACATTCAACAGAAAACATACAGTGATTGATATATTGATCAATGGATGATTTTCCTCCTTTAGAAATTGGGATGGATGTAATAACCAGCAAATATTCAGAAAGGGAACCTTTATTACAGGAGAACGAAAAAGAAGACCAGTATGAAGGAGGTTAGTTGTAGAATTCTTAACATAGACAGCCAAGAAATGATTTTAAACAAGTTGTAACACGTCATTTGATTAGGTAAAAGATTTTATTTTGTATAAAATAACTTGCCTACATCACTGAAATCAAATTATAAGGAATGAAGCTTTTTTCAACCTAGCTTTGCGGTTAATTAAGCGTAAACTATCCATAGTTATGTCAAATCACATAACAAAAGATATAATAAGCTTCAAATATTTTTTCCAATACATTAAAAAACTCTTTTTATTTTTTTTTTCCTTTTTCTTAAACATAAATAAAGAAAAAAAAAGTTTTAGAAAATTCATGAGCTAATTAAAAAAGGTCTAGAAACGACTTTATTCACTGCTAAACAATATACAGTAGATTGATCATTGTGTCGATGGATCAAAAGGTAAAAAGATACGAGGGTTGATCAAAAAGTTCGTGGTATTTCATCATATTTTAAGTATTTTTAAGTGAAATTGCTTCAAAATTCAGATTAAGAAAGAGATACTTGATCAATAAGTAAAATCAAAAACAAATAATAATATTTATTATAGTAACTCTTTGGCAGTTGTCATAGAAACTGATGTTTTGAAATTTGGAGGAGACATTAACACATTTGTTAACCTGAAATAAGAATTAAACGGCCCTTCGTGGTATATATAACAAAAATTATGTCATTATTACGATTTCCTGATATTTTATGAAACTTATCATGTTTATGTGAGAATTTAACTAATATAACTGGATATTTAGTTTATAAGTTTATTATTTTTCGTATATTTCAAAGTTGTTAGACAACGTCAAATGTCTGTCAGGTCATTATGTTTCCTGAACATAGGGGGGTCACTCTATCTTCAACTCGTATATTATTGACATAGGCAGGGGAAAGTGCATTAAGTTATTGTTTTTCTGTGTCAAAAGAAATTTTAGTCAAGTAGAACTTCTATAGACGTTGATTAAAGGTGTGGCAGCCTTTTGGAGGATTTGTTTTAAGTGTTTATTCCCCTAGAAAAACTAAAAGCGTTAATTGACCTTGTCGTCTGACGTACTGTTCTTAATATTGCTACTGAAATTGAGTGAAAAATGAAGATAAGTTGGTGCGCGAGAATACCCAGGCTTTTGTTGAGAAAAAATGCAAAAAGGGGGCAGCATTTTATATAGAATTACGCATTCCAACTGGACATCAGGTTGAGATGCTTCTATTTAGTGACGTGACATATTAATCTGACGTTACATCGAAGTCTCTTCCGGGTTTTACAACTGACCATTTTGGAAAGCTGACTTGACATCATTGGTTATTGGAAGGTGGTGAAATTTCCAATTATGTTGCATTATGACTATATTATAAATCTCATTCTATATTATGAGAAAGCCTTTCGTTTGCTTTCATCAAATCGCCATAAAATTTTAGATAATTTCAAAATTTTATTCTCCAGTTCTTCAGCAATCATAAATTAACTCACTTGGCCTCAAATTAAGAGTACTGATGTGAAAAGTAAGAAAATTGAAACAAAACGATGTTTGAGAAGATTTTTACATTGAATATTTACGAGATCCATTTTTATTTAAAAAAGAATAACTGTATATGATGTCAAAAATCTTGGACTCAACTTTTTTGTGGGGAATTGATACATTGAATGTTGTATGTTCAGATGTAAAGGAGTTAAGAAAATTTTATGATGCCAAATTTTGTGAAATTATTTTAGATATTTTAAATTTCAATTTATGTCTACTTTTATTTGTAAAATTTTGAGGAGGCAATAAAATATTATCATTTGAATCCTCAACATAAAAGTATAAAAGAAGAATACAGGCAATTAATATTGAAGTTTTTGTTTTCAGAAAAAAATTCCCGTAAGAAATTATGAATCATCGATACTTTTATGTACAATTTTATCTCCTTACAAAGTTTGCAAATGCGTTTCATATTTCAAAATCGATTATTTACTTTCGAGTAAGTTTTTATCAAATGAAGAACCATTGCAATAGTTTATGTTGAAGGGGAACATGAATGTTTGAGGCATAGACGTAATTACACCATAATATATCTGAATGTTTTTTTTTTTGTTTCCTATATTTAAAGGTACAACTCTTATAGAGGATATTCTGAGAAGTTGGCAACAGGACAACAAGTATTTTGTGCCAACAACGGCAAGGAAATTTGTAGAAGAAAAAATTAAAAGTCAAAACCTGGTCACGGTTGTCGGTAATTCTGGATGTGGAAAAACGGCAATTATCCAACACATGGCGCTTAAGTTACAAAAAGAACAGGGGTGGAATATTAAAGCTGTTGATGAGGTGAAAGAAATAAAAGAAATATGTTCTCCTGGAATCTCGCCAGATAACCAAACACTGTTTGTACTGAATGATCCTATTGGTAAGGAGACCTTAGATAATATATCATATAACTCATGGAAAACTTACGAGACAACATTACAAACTTGCTTGAAAAGAGTTAAATTATTGGTGTCCTGTAGAAGATGTGTCATTAATGACAAGAGATTAGAAGGTATTCTCAAAAAGGAGTCTAACATAGTAGAAATTGACAGCGACGAATTAAAACTGACAGATGAAGAAAAAAGAAAGATCTTAAATAAATACTGTCAGCATATGGATATATCTGAAGAGAAAGTTATGGAAATTATCAAAACGGAAGCTTATTTTCCTTTGCTTTGTAAAGTGTTTTCATGTGAAGTGAGTTGTAGAGAAGAAGGAGTTAACCTCTTTAAAAACCCTTCTCTGTTCATAAAAAGGGAAATAGAGCATTACAAAACACAAGATAAGCACAAATATTGTGCCCTACTTTTGATAATGGTATTTAACAATAATTTAGATATTCATTCTTTAAAGAAAGATGAAATATCACTACATAAGTACAAAAATATTCTAGGACTGTGTGAACTACCGGACAACATTAACGTTGCTGTCATTATAAGAACTTTACATGAACTGGATGGATCCTACATCAAACGTGTCGGACAATGTTACAAATTCCTTCATGACTTTATAATGGAGATAACGACTCTGGTGTTTGGTGTTGACTGTCCACAAGAGACAATACGATACGCAGATAGTGGTTTTCTGAGACGCCGGATGAAGATAGAAAACGATGCAGAAAAGGAATATCGCGATCCCTTTACTATTTACCTTCCTGAAGCGTACATCGGTGATCTTGTAGACCGGTTTATTATTGATATGCAAACACAACACCTTTTTGATGTTTTGCTTAATCCTTGTTTAAGGAAAGAGTGTGTCATCAAATCCTTTGAGGAAAACGTAAATTCGATGGGAAAGATTCTTGTAAGAATTAAGTGTGATATAGACAGATCGGAATTTCCAAGCTTATTAAAAGGCGATGGTTTGTCTAGACTTGGTTTCCTTGATTGGAAAGATGAAATATGTCCCTTGATCGGATTCATTATATTTTGTCATGATGAAATTTCTTCATTCTTCTTGAGAATAATCAATAAATCGACGTTAAAAGATTATCCTATATTTTCCGCTGTGTGTGCAAATGGTAATTCGAACCTATTAAATTTTCTCAGCAAGGAATATAAACAATTTGCAATAATCGAAATGTGGGATGTATTTTTACCAATTCATATTGCTTCTGTGTTTCATAATTTTTCAATGATTGAGAAATTAGTATTTTTCGGTGCTGACGTTAACGGGTTTACAACTGATGACAAATGGACTCCGCTGTTATTAGCTATTGCAAATGACGAAGAACATTTAATAGAGGCTGGAATGGAGACAAAGGAAGGAGAGAGACGTAATGAGACCATAATTGCCTTATTAAACAACGGTGCTAACATCAATTTATGTAATAAGAATGGAGCCAGTCCTCTTTATATAGCTTGTGAAACTGGACATGACAGCACTGTACAACTGTTACTGAACAATGGTGCCGACATCAATTTAAGTACAAACGATGGAACCAGTCCTCTTTATATAGCTTGTCAAAATGGACATGATAGCACGGTACAACTGTTACTGAACAATGGTGCCGACACCAATATATGTACAAACGATAGAGCCAGTCCTCTTCATATAGCTTGTCAAAATGGACATGATAGCATGGTACAACTGTTACTGAAAAACGGTGCCGACATCAATTTATATAATAAGAATGGAGCCAGTCCTCTTTCTATAGCTTGTAAAACTGGACATGATAGCACAGTACAACTGTTACTGAACAACGGTGCCGACATCAATTTAAGTACAAACGATGAAGTCAGTCCTCTTTATATAGCTTGTCTAAATGGACATAATAGCACGGTACAACTGTTACTGAACAATGGTGCCGACATCAATTTAAGTAAAATGAAGGGAACCAGTCCTCTTTATATAGCTTGTCAAAATGGACATGATAGCTCGGTAAAACTGTTACTGAACAATGGTGCCGACATCAATTTATGTAATAAGAATGGAACAAGTCCTCTTTTTATAGCTTGTCAAAATGGACATAATAGCACGGTACAACTGTTACTAAACAATGGTGCCGACACCAATATATGTACAAACGATGGAGTCAGTCCCCTTTATATAGCTTGTCAAAATGGACATGATAGCACGGTACAACTGTTACTGAACAATGGTGCCGACACCAATATATATATAAACGATGGAACAAGTCCTCTTTTTATAGCTTGTCAAAAAGGACATGATAGCACAGTACAACTGTTACTGAACAATGGTGCCGACATCAATTTAAGTAAAAAGAATGGAGCCAGTCCTCTTTATATAGCTTTTGAAACTGGACACGATAGCACGGTACAACTATTACTGAACAATGGTGCCGACATCAATTTATATAATAAGAATGGAGCCAGTCCTCTTTCTATAGCTTGTGAAACTGGACATGACAGCACTGTACAATTGTTACTGAACAATGGTGCCGACATCAATTTAAGTACAAACGATGGAGCCAGTCCTCTTTACATAGCTTGTAAAACTGGACATGATAGCACAGTACAACTGATACTGAACAACGGTGCCGACATCAATTTAAGTAAAAAGAATGGAACCAGTCCTCTTTATATAGCTTGTCAAAATGGACATGATAGCATGGTACAACTATTACTGAACAATGGTGCCGACACCAATATATGTACAAACGATGGAGCCAGTCCTCTTGATATAGCTTGTCAAAATGGACATGATAGCACGGTACAACTGTTACTGAACAATGGTGCCGACATCAATTTATATAATAAGAATGGAGCCAGTCCTCTTTATTTAGCTTGTGAAACTGGACATGATAGCACAGTACAACTGTTACTGAACAACGGTGCCGACATCAATTTAAGTACCAACGATGAAGTCAATCCTCTTTTTATAGCTTGTCAAAATGGTAATAATAGCACGATATAACTGTTACTGAACGATGGTGCCGACACCAATATATGTACAAACGATGAAGCCAGTCCTCTTTATATAGCTTGTCAAAATGGACGTGATAGCACGGTACAACTGTTACTGAACAACGATGCCTACATCAATTTATGTGAGAAAAACGGAGCCAGTCCTCTTTACATAGCTTGTCAAAATGGTCAAGATACATGTAGCACGGTACAACTGTTACTGGCCAATGGTGCCGACATCAATTTAAGTAAACAGAATGGAACCAGTCCTCTTTATATAGCTTGTGAAACTAGACATTATAGCACGGTACAACTGTTTCTGAACAATGGTGCCGACATCAATTTATGTAATAAGAATGGAGCCAGTCCTCTTTATATAGCTTGTGAAACTGTACATGACAGCACTGTACAACTGTTACTGAACAATGGTGCCGACATCAATTTAAGTAAAAAGAATGGAACCAGTCCTCTTTATATAGCTTGTCAAAATGGACATGATAGCACGGTACAACTGTTACTGAACAACGGTGCCGACATCAATTGTTGTAACAACGATGGAGTCAGTCCTCTTTATATAGCTTTTCAAAATGGACATGATAGCATGGTACAACTGTTACTGAACAACGGTGCCGACATCAATTTATGTAATAAGAATGAAGCCAGTCCTCTTTATATAGCTTGTCTAAATGGATATGAGAGCACTGTACAACTGTTACTGAACAATGGTGCCGACATCAATTTAAGTACAAACGATGGAACCAGTCCTCTTTATATAGCTTGTCAAAATGGACATGATAGCACATTACAACTGTTACTGAACCACGGTGCCGACATCAATTTATATAATAAGAATGGAGCCATTCCTCTTTATATAGCTTGTGAAACTGGACATGATAGTATGGTACAACTGTTACTGAACAACGGTGCCGACATCAATTTATATAATAAGAATGGAGCCAGTCCTCGTGATATAGATTGTGAAACTGGACATGATAGCACGGTACAACTGTTACTGAACAACGGTGCCGACATCAATTTATGTAATAAGAATGGAGCCAGTCCTCTTTATATAGCTTGTGAAACTGGACATGATAGCACGGTACAACTGTTACTGAACAATGGTGCTTACATCAATTTATGTAATAAGAATTGAGCCAGTCCTCTTTATATAGCTTTTCAAAATGGACATGATAGCACGGTACAACTGTTACTGAACAACGGTGCTGACATCAATTTAAGTAAAAAGAATGGAACCAGTCCTCTTTATATAGCTTGTCAAAATGGACATGATCGCATGGTACAACTGTTACTGAACAATGGTGCCGACACCAATATATGTACAAACGATGGAGCCAGTCCTCTTGATATAGCTTGTCAAAATGGACATGATAGCACGGTACAACTGTTACTGAACAATGGTGCCGACATCAATTTATATAATAAGAATGGAGCCAGTCCTCTTTATTTAGCTTGTGAAACTGGACATGATAGCACAGTACAACTGTTACTGAACAACGGTGCCGACATCAATTTAAGTACCAACGATGAAGTCAATCCTCTTTTTATAGCTTGTCAAAATGGTAATAATAGCACGGTTTAACTGTTACTGAACGATGGTGCCGACACCAATATATGTACAAACGATGAAGCCAGTCCTCCTTATATAGCTTGTCAAAATGGACATGATAGCACGGTACAACTGTTACTGAACAATGGTGCCGACACCAATTTATATAATAAGAATGGAGCCAGTCCTCTTTATATAGCTTGTGAAACTGGACATGATAGTATGGTACAACTGTTACTGAACAACGGTGCCGACATCAATTTATATAATAAGAATGGAGCCAGTCCTCGTGATATAGATTGTGAAACTGGACATGATAGCACGGTACAACTGTTACTGAACAATGGTGCCGACATCAATTTATGTAATAAGAATGGAGCCAGTCCTCTTTATATAGCTTGTGAAACTGGACATGATAGCACGGTACAACTGTTACTGAACAACGGTGCCGACAGCAATTTATATAATAAGAATGGAGCCAGTCCTCTTTATATAGCTTGTGAAACTGGACATGATAGCACGGTACAACTGTTACTGAAAAATGGTGCCGACATCAATTTAAGTAAAAAGAATGGAGCCATTCCTCTTTATATAGCTTGTCAAAATGGACATGATAGCATGGTACAACTGTTACTGAACAATGGTGCTGACATCAATTTTAGTAAAAAGAATGGAACCAGTCCTCTTTATATAGCTTCGCAGCACTGTTAAGGCTTACTATAAGAAATCAACGGAAAATTAAAGTGCAAAAAAGGGTAATTTTTGAAATAAAATTTATTTTTATTCAGTAATTCTATTATCACAGAACTTTAATACTTATGGAATTAGCATAGTATAACATACTCTGTACTGTGTAGAGTTTGGTCCGTCGATGGACAGTCACGTGATAAACGCATAGCAGGTACACGGAATGTAGGTCAATGACAAATTTCAATATCGCAAGGGCATATCCCAATTGAAATTAAAGATTCAAGCTATTAATTGTTTCTGTGTACTTTGTAGTTTCTAAAAGTGCTGCTGCTTTGAATAGAATTCGCGTTTTAATACTTAAATGTTTAAGTAAATAGGCCAATGTCGAAACATGTTAGAATTTTACCAAATATTTTGTGCACTTATAAAATCACGGCCTCGATTTAGAGAAAGCAGCAGCACTTTTCAAGTTAAGGAATATATCCTTTATCTATATTTAAAAAATGGTTCAGATCTATGCAGGGTATGCCCTTGCGAAAGTACGATTTTATGGGGCACCTCGATGTAAAATATACGTAACCTGTACATAAAACACGACATAACTATGTTCCCCAAACGAAGTTGGGGAACATATTGTTTTTACTCTGTTTCTTCTTATTATTATTAAGGTCTTCCGTTTTAGACGGAAGACCTTATAGTGATTCTACTGTTTCTTCTTTTTCTTTTTCTTATTATTTTTTTTTTTCCCTTTTTCTTTTTTCGACGATTTCTCAGAGATGGCTGGACGGATTCTCATGAAATTTTCAGAGATGATAGGCAGCGAAAATATCTTACAACTGACGTTTTCAAGTTTTCAAAATTCACTTCCGGTCGTCAGATATGTCCGATTTCCGCTTTTTTCAAAAATATTTTGTCCGAGTCATATCTCAGAAACTGTAAGAGATTAAGATACCAAACTTGTATGAGTAATAGATCTTGATAAGTAGGCAAGCCCAATCGGGTTAAGATTGTCCGCTGTCACTTCCGGTCGTCACAGGAAGTGATCAAAGAAATCGAAAATTTGAACTTTTCTTTTATGGAACGTTTATTGCATTACATTATAGCATCTTATTTGTAGTTTGAAATATATCAGTCCCACCGGAAACAAAAAACGACAACTTCCGGTTTGAAGAGAAAAACTGCATATTTTCAGTATTTTTCTTTCCAATTAATATTTTTTATAGTTAAAGTATTTGTAATGATTTTCGGATATGTTATTCAGACTGCAAATCACTACAGTAACGTGAAATATCTTTGTAAAATTCACTTCCGGCTGCTTGATTTCCTGTCCTAAAAATGAGAAGTTATCGTAGCTAGATATCGTAAATGGTAAGAGATTAAGACACCAAACTTAATCAAGAAATATATCGTGATGAGTAGGCAAAAACCGTTGGAATAAGATCGTCCGCCGTCACTTCCGGTCGTCACAGGAAGTGATCAAAGAAATCGAAAATTTCAAATTTTCTTTTATGAAACTTTTTTGCATCACATTATAACATCTTATTTGTAGTTTCAAAATGTATCAGTCCCAACGGAAACAAAATTGTCAACTTCCGGTTTAAAGAGAAAATTACATAATTTGAGTATTTTTCTTTCCCATAAATTTTTTTTATAAATAAAGTATTTGTAATGATTTTTGGATATGTTATTCAGATTGCAAATGTCAACATTAGTCTCTAATATCTCAGTAAAATTCGCTTCCGGTCGCGTGACTTCCTGTCCTCTAAATCAGAAGTTATTATTGCTAGATCTCGTTAACGATAAGAGATTAAGACATCAAACTAATAGGGATGGAAGACCTTGTTGAGTAGACAAATCTTTTGAGTTTAAGATTGTCCGCCGTCACTTCCGTTTGTCACAGGAAGTGATCAAATAAATCAAAATTTTAAACTTTTCTTTATGGAATCTTTCTTAGTATTACCTTATAGCATCTTACTAGTAGTTTCGAAATATGTCAGTCCCATTGGAAACAAAAACGACGACTTTCGGTTATGAGAGAAAAACCGCATAAATTGAGTTTCTTACTATCCCATAAATGTCTTTTATAAAAAGAGTATTTGAAATGATTTTGGGACATGTTATTCAGACTGCAAATGTCTAGAGAAACCTCAAAATGAGACCTTTGACCCTTACTCAAAAAGTAATAAAGAAATATTCATTTCCTTTATCTAGATTCAGCTTCAGCTTTAAGTGTTTATCTCAAGTTTACCTTCTCTCTCTCTCTCTCTCTCTCTCTGATGACCTTGACCTTGATAAATGACCTTGTCCTTTGGCCCCATTGACCCAAAGGTCACAATCAAGCTTAAGGTCGTGGAGGTATTTGCAACTAACAAATACTTATAAAATATCCCCACCCTTCTCTAAAAAATAAAACAAAACAATCAACAGCAACGTAGAGAAAATGTCTTCAAGCCAAATGGCACGCAATATTGACATAAGATTCGGAATAAAAGCAAGAAGGGACCTGAAAGAAAGTGTCCTGAGAGTTTTAAGGTGAGTCTCTAAACTATACTGAAATTGTTGTGAATATCGGCAAAATCTGCATTTTTTTCTGTCTGAAATTTAGTTATTGCTGAGCATAAACATTAATTAAATCTCGCATCGGCTATTTCTACAAATGTTGTAAATATCATTCGATTCTTCTGCTCTATTACGACATTTTAATATCGAGTATTATTGCTTTCTTGGGTGTATGGAATTTATTTCAATTTTGTTTAGATTAAAATATGAATCCACCGAATCTTGGAAATGGCGATTTTTCCTATCAATTGAATTTCCACGCAATTTAGTAAGGGTTAAATCAATTGCAGTTACCCCGCTTGATACGATATGGTGTTGAAAAAATGCCCATGACTCACCCACTGTTTTACCTGGATTTTGAATTTCCTCTGCAACTGACCACGTGTATTACTTTCGCTTTTAATTACAACTCTGTATATGCTAAGTGTCATTGCTTCACTGCAACTGTGTCCCATAATTATTCTAATCATTTTCCTACACACAATATCACATCAAACAGGGAATATCTCAGTTTTTTAAGAAATTTGACCGGGACTTTACTACGAAACTATTTCTTTCACTTCGAAACTATTTCCTTCAACCTTAAAATAATAAGCTTACAAAATACCTTCAATGTTGTGGAATTTGGTGGCTCAGTGGTTAGCGTGTCCGACTTTCATACTAATGGTTATGGGATCGAGCCCAGATGGAGGAACTATTATTTATTTTTTTTTTTTTGGCACTTTGGTTTTTTTTTTATAGATAAATATCCTTCTTATAGAAAAATAGAGAAGAACGGAAGACCTTATTTGTTGCTGTAGCAACAAGAGTTTCTAGTTTTTCTTCTTCTTCTTCTTCCTGGGTACTTTTTTGTCCCGGAATGATCTTGTAAACTGTTCATCCAATGTAGGTAAAACCTTTTTAGAGTTAGTAGACATGTTATGTAGAATTGACTAGTCAAGGTTATTTTGCGAGCACGTGCTTGCAAGAGCGTGCGTGTGCAACACGTGAAATGACCAATATAATAGGTACAGCCGTAACTTTTTTATTTTTCGATGAAATGCTTTGAAACTCATAATTTGATTATTTAATAGTAGTATAGACATGATGACATGGTCAAAATAGCACGATCTCACGCGCATGCACGTGCGCTTTCTTCTGATTGGCTGAAACTAAAGTCTCTATATCTTTCTTGTTTTTCGACGAAATCCTATTAAATTTTGAATATAGCCATGCATTAATATATCCTACAACATGATATATAGCATTTGTCATAAAATTACGTGCATGCACGTGCGCTGCAATCTGATTGGCTTAAACTTTAAATAGCTATAACTCCCTTGGTTTTCAACCAAACAGAATGGGATTTGTAACATAGATAGATATAATGAACTTCTACAACATGATATGGTCGCCATGCACATGCATACACGTGCGTGTACTTGCGCTGTAATCTGATTGGCTGAAACTTTAAACAGCTATAACTGCTTTGGTTTTCAACCAAACGGAGTGGGATTTAGAACATAGAGAGATGTAATAGACGTCTACAAGAAGATATGGACATCATGCTCATGTATGCACGTGCGTGCACGTGAAATGAGTTAAATTAAAAATACACTTGAATGAGCGTATTTTTAAATATTTTTCGATTAACACTTTAATATTTAGTATATAAAAATGTATAGATTGTGTAGACAAGATGATATGGTCATTTACATGCATTTACATGGAATTTACATGCGCACGCATGCAATGCTAAAATTTGAATGAACTTGGCGTTGCTAAAGTCTCAAATGCATAGATTTTGTCCTATTTAATGAAGCTTACAGGGAATATGGCACCAAAAGGGAGTTGGGGAGCGTTTGGGGAACATCTGTAACGGTCCCCGTTACAATTAGCACTAGTTAATAAAATACATTCTCTTTGTAGTTAATTAACAATCGCACTAAACAAAGGCTATACCTTGGTATTAATCGACTATTTAAAATTTGTAAATAATATTCTGTTTAATAATAAAACACATTTTTCATTGATAAACAATTTCTCAATTTGCCTCTCACAGCACACGAAGTACGTCATTTTTACCAGTATGACGTCATGTTTATAAGTTCATCGCGATGAGTGATTAGGTTTTAACCAGCTACAAGGGATTTAACTAGCAACTTTTTTAAATGTATTGATAAGTTATAATGTTGTTTATTATGCTAATACTGTTCAGCGTTGCAGATTATTTCATTTACACGTTTTATGAGAACTACATAAATAATGTAATATTTTTGTGTTACGTCATAGTATACTTTTCCCGTATAAATTAGGCCCCGCCCCCTTATTCAAGCCTTAACAATGCTGCGTTGTGAAACTGGACATGATCGCACGGTACAACTGTTACTGAACTATGGTGCCGACATCAATTTATGTAATAAGAATGGAGCCAGTCCTCTTTATATAGCTTGTGAAACTGGACATGATAGCACGGTACAACTGTTACTGAACAACGGTGCTGACATCAATTTTTGTAACAACGATGGAGTTAGTCTGCTTTAAATAGCTTTTCAAAATGGACATGATAGCATGGTAAATCTGTTTCTAAAAAACAGTGCAAACATCAATCTCTATGAAAACGATGGAGCCAGAACTCCTGTATAGCCCGTCAAACTGGACATGATACTTGTAGCACAAAACAACTGTTGCTTGAAAAAAATCATACATGTAATTTTTACAGATTTTGCCTCGTGAATTGTCAAATGTACGAGGATTGTTCAAAAAGACCGTGGAATTTTCTCATACCTTTTTTTTATTTTACGTCTTCTTTTTACCAAATTTTGTAGAAATATTTCAACAATATGTCTAAATGATTTGTATTAATTTTCATCAAACATCCCAATTGATGAAAAATTATCAAAATTTTAAAAATGCAAAAATAGGATTGCGGAGCAGGTCAAAATTTAGTATGTTACAGACAATACACTTAATAATTTCTGTTATCATATTCTGTATAAAATGGAGCAAACACGAAAAACAATTTAGAAATTAAAATAAGGAATTGTTACATCGATTCGTATTCAAAATTGATATGATGCTTTGTTGGAAAGGAATCAACTTGAGAAGATAGGATGTCCTCATTGAAACGACAAAAACGCTGACTTTTTAAAAAGTCACGAAGCAGCAGATAAAGATGCAATTTTGTGTTTTACTAAAGAGAAATCCTGAATAATCTCTAAAAATGAGGGCAGATTAAAAAAAATATGTCATAAGCATGTTTTCCATGTGTGTACAAATAGTAAAATCAGTATAAGACTCTGTGTCGGGTGAACACAATCTTAGACGAAACGGTTTACCTGTTAAAATCTGAACCAAAACTTCAAAAAGTTGTAACGTCAACAAAAGACATAGACGCCTCTAAATTACTGACCTTGTAAAAACCCAAGTCACATTTCCTAAAACGACCAACGGCCAAAGCTTTTTGAAGCAAAAATGGGATTCTTCCGGTGACAGTCGGCGATTCATCGGCCGTTGTCTTGCCCGATTTTGACCTCTTATTTCGTCGGCCGACCAATTTTTTGTCCATCGGTCCAAGTTATAATTTTTCTGCGTCGATGGCCGATTTCTTCTATTAAATTTATCTGTCGACCAGCATTCGATCATCGTCCGATCCTCGGCGCTCAGTTTATTAAGTCGGTCGTCCGTCGTTGGACAATAAAGTTGTCAAAGATTTCGGCCGACTATCATGTTGTAAATTTTGAATTTACTAGGGGGAGGTAAATGCAAAATTTACATTTACCTCTCCCTAGTAAATTCAAAATTTACAACATGATACGACGGTTAAAATCAAACTGTAGCTCAAAGCTCGAGGATCGGGCGACTATTGGCCGACTTGTGAATATGTAATCTATAAAGGATTCACATCTCAAACAAGATGTTGATGCATGGACGAATACATATTATTTGAATGGAAATAATATTTAGAAATCCTAATTATTCTTTGCTTCTAACATATGCACCATTACTGGGTTTTATGTAATTCTATACAAAAGTTTGCACACTTTTACAACATTAAGCTACAATCTTACGAAATTCTGCCACCTCGCCTTGCAAACATTACTCACATCACCTATCTGAATATAGATCTATGAAAAATATTGCTGATTTCTAAAGAAAAAAGATTTATTGTGTAATTTATCCAAGTCATTGGTGTTCCTAGGAATAAATGTGACTGCTCCTTCTCGCCCAATACTCGTTCTTTCAGCCGCCAAGACCAGAATAAAATTTGTCGCCTGACCATCGGCTTAAATGTGACCTAGGCAAAAAGCAGACTGATTAAATAACAGAAATTAAAACCATAACAAAAGGAATTATACAATGGGCGCAATTTCTTTTAAAAAATATTACATAAAAGTATTAGAAAAAAAGATTTGATTTTTTTGCCTTTAAAATTGCCTTTAAATATTTTCTGTAGGAATAAACATGTTGCACATCAATAAAACGAAATATTTTTATATATATTATATAGTACATATTGTAAATTCTTAGTTAATAATATAACGGAGATTGACATCGTCCATGAATTTTTTGAACAACCCTCGTATTTATTTACATGTATATTGAATATCTTACTAATAACTTGAAAATATAGCATTTGCATATAGTTTATTCACGTAAATATTGTTCAATGATGCATGTTTTTTTATGCTTTGTATAAAAAAAATGAATATCGAAATTATTTCTATTAGAGCATATACAATGATTAGGAAATTGTTATGAACGATTTTATCAGAGAATACAAGACGCTGAGAATGAAGATTGATATTTTTAATCGCTGTAACAAATTAAAGCAATATTCTCTTTTTTCTACTAGAAAATATATTTTGAATCCCTATTTCTTTTTTTTTACGAGATCTGAGGATAAATTTAGGTTGTTGCACGGTTTAACTTTAAAGAATTTAGTTTTATTTAACCATAGCTAAACAAAATTCCATTGTTATCACTTTAGATATCGCATTTTTTATAGCTATTACTTTAGTGCTAGCGCTATTTTAATCCTTTTAGTAAAATAAATAGAAAATATAACATACTAAGAACCATATCATATGTCATATCAGCCTGAGATGACCCATATTAGCCCGAGGGCCAAAGGTTCGAAGGTTGAGTATTATGAAGTATTAGACAGTAAATATTTATCAAATATTAAAAATACTTTATGTACGTTTACAAAGAGTCATTGAAGAATATTTCGTGCTTGTTTATGATATTTTTTAGATTTTATAGAGTCCATTTTAATTAACTAAAAATAGTAAATACAGTGTAAAGACAACAAATGTTGTTAAAGAATTAATTATTTTGCATGAATATTTCAATAAAATCAAGTAAATTAACTTTAAAACTTTAAACAAGCCTTACTTCCGGTTTTACATGGAGTTTCTGACCGTCGGTCTGATACGTTATATGGCTTTTCTGATTGGTCCTTGATGTGGGATATTGTGACATCACCAGTATCACACCGTGCAGAATCGGTGTATTTACTACTAATTATATGATAAGTTGCGTTTCTTCATAGCCACAATCGAGTCAATTCTGCTGTATGCCTGTGAGAGCTGGACCCTGACAGTAGCCCAGGAGAATTCGCCAGACGGAACCTACACACGCATGCTACGTAAGGTTCTAGACATTTACTGGTCAAGCCAGATTCCCAACGAGTTCCTATATGGTAACCTCCCAAGGTCAGTGATAAAATAGCCTCCAGGAGATTGCAGCTAGCTGGGCATTGCTTCCGTCATTCAGAGCTCAGCGTACAATCATTAGTACCGTGGGAGCCAAATCACGAACGCCGTGGGAGTGGTAGACCTAAGGCCAGGTTTTTGGACACACTAAAGCGTGACACGAAGGGAGGCAAATGAGCTAGCTTCCCTAATGGCTGATAGGAAGAGCTGGCTTGGTCATGTCATTGGTTGTCTAAGGACGACCGAGTGAGTGAGTGAGTGATATGATAAATGGAGATAACATACAGTAATCAATTTCAAAAGTCCATAAATCAATACAAAATCAGAGCAAAGCAAATGCGGCATACCAAAACATCAGAGGTGAAATCTGGTGTCATGGAGTACTGAGCATCACAGGGCTTGCCAAAAGGTTACAGATGCCGCGTGCTAGTTGTCATTATCAATTGAATATGGAGTTCAACTTTATTCAGTGTAATAATATTACCTAAAATATACTATAGAAAGGATTTCTAACTCTGTTTAAACTATATTTGAATACTGTAGAAGTACTTTATTCCGCGTGGTATTAATTTACGCTATGTACGCGGTCACCGGGGGAAATTTGTCCAAGCGTATTTAATATAAATGTAAGGCATATAGTGACAGTCTATGATATCCGCGTGATTTTCTACCCGCGGATTAAACAGAAATTGAGATTCCGCGGAATTATGACCCCGTGGAAAAAAGTACGGCTACAGTGAAGAGGAAATGTAACAATTTTAACATTCGTTAATGTTAATACATATTCGAGGTTATTTTGGGAAAGACCCTAGATGATGCGATTGTATTGATTTTGTGACCTAGAACCATTCCGGGTTCATGTCTTATTCTGGGAAGAGACAAATCTAATTTATCCTTGCTTCAATTTAATGTAAGACAACAGAACATTTCTTTTGTACAGATGTTTACCTAATGTACATGTAACCATGTATGCGTAGCTCTTTCTATTGATTGTTATATAGTTTGGATTCACTTTATTTACAGCTAAGTGGAGTAGACGCAAAAAGATTCACAATAGGGTGTCTATCCATTCTTTAGTAATATTCTACAATGATCACTATAGTGCCAAAGTTATAACTGTAAAGATTTAGCCGATTCATAGATACATGTATCACTATGTTGAATCGTTGCATTGATTTACAGAATACCTCGCGTTTATCGCGTTTATCCTGCTAGCTCGGGAGTTTTGAAAAATGAATGAAAATAACATCGTGTAAGAATGTCTGAACAATTATTTTATCCACGTTTTTCCGAAATTCAATTTGATAATGAAACCTAAATCTATTGCTTTAAACCTACAAAACAAATTTACCATAAGATGCACTCGACAAAAACATAAAGGTTTAAAAAGAGCAAAGAAATGCAAAAGCAGAGACAATTTTATATGTCATTTTCTTTAATATTAGTGGTCCTGCTGTTCATATTCTTATTTGGGGGGAGGGGCAGTTAAAATTCTGGGAGAGACTAGAAAGCAAATGTCTTGCCACAAAATCGAAAGGTTTATGACAAAAAGGAAGCAGAATCTTGAATCCACTACAGTATATGTCTGCATGACAGTGTCCAAGCCACACGCCCTAAAGAGTAAAGGAGTTTTTGAAATAAACAGAAAGTAAATGTTTTGTAAGGAACGCCGTCACTGCTTTATAGCAGAACACTACAATTGCATTGTGTCAACTTTCCATTACATTATGTCACGTTGTGACATTTAATTACAGTACTATTGCAATGAGTCAACTTTCCATTACATTATATAACATTTTTGAATACGTTTTCCTATTATATCACAAATGTAATAAGTTTTGCTATAAACCCTGAAAAATGACGAGTCACACCGGAAACAGTTATGTCCGGCTGGAAACAGTTATGTCAACCCTCATCGGAAACAGTTTTGTCACTATTTCGATCACGTTCGTGTGTTTTTACGTTACGCATTTTTGCTCGGGTTGAGATGTTATGCTGTCGGTTGCTAGGCAAAAGTAAACAACGGAGCTTTATTCTTAACGTCAAGAAAGCATTTCTGGATTATTTGTAAAAATTTCAACGATTTTAAATGGTTTGATTTTTTTTAATTTTAAAAATGTCATATAACATATACCACATGGCTTCTCGGGCGATTATATCAGAATATTTGCCCCGAGGTGACAGGAAAGTCCTTGAGTGTTATGTCACCCGATGTCGAAGGGTAAACTTTCCATAACATTATGTTTAGTCTTTATGACATTTACGCACATTTCTATTGCGTTTACACTACTGGACGAAAAAAGTGCTGAGAATCCCAAATTTTACTGATAATGTCTGATAATTACTGATATGGTGCTGTTCTTGCTGATAATTACTGATATTTACTGTTATTATTACTGTTGTTGCTGATAATTTTAGTTGTTGCTGATAAATACTGATAATTACTGTCGTCTTTTACTGTGGAGTCTGATAAATACTGATAAATACTGTTGAGGTACTGTCGCTGCTGAGAATTGCTGATAATTACTGTTGAGGTACTGTCGATGCTGAGATTTACTGATAATTACTGTGGTCATTGTTTTTTTAACCTGGGAATGGATTAAAATAGCCTGAGAAATAATTATTTGTTTCTTTTAAAAAAAGTATTTTAACAAATTCATTACAGTCAATTACAAAATAAATTATTATAAATAAAAAAGTCACATTTTATTAATTTGTTTTCAGTTTTCATATATTAATTTCATTATAATAATTTTTTACCATAATGTTAACATAAGCTTTCATAAATGTTTGTTTTTTCTTTAAATTCAGTTCTCCTTACACGTAGATGACATTATCTGAGGAAAATTATTCTGTTGTATTTGCAGTGGTTTTTCTTCCCAAGTACTTTTTTAAAAAGTTTAATTTTTGTTCATAAAGGTTAAAAAAAAATCTCATCTCATATTTTTTCTCACATGTATGTGTACAGTCATCAAAAGCTTTTTGTGGGTTTCTTTAATACTTCAATACAGTCAATGGTTGTAAATATCAAATTATTTTACCGTGTGGAGAACTGAAAATGCATGAGCACATTAAGTTGAAAACACCCCCCCCCCCTTTTTCCAATTACTTTTAAATTAAGCTCTCATTTTAACAAGACAGTATTAAATATTTTTCATAAAATCTAGTCTTGAAGCGTACACTTTGTTATTTTATAGAAGAATGTGACAGGGTTAAATAATTAAATTGAAGCATCTTTAATTATTTTTTTATATATATTATGTAGACAGCGCGCACTAGTTCTCCGATGTCCTCCCTGCGAATTTTATATCGTGTCGCTTTCTAGCTTTCTCTTTCTCTTTCACTCTCTTTTAAATTATTTGTTAAGGCTTAAGGATTGTACACTACATGACATAAATCTTATGCAGTGTGATTTTCAGTCAATGAAATATACGTCTTTCTTTAGGCTAATTCTTTTTTCATTGTATACAGTTTTAAGTCTAATCTATGGGCATATGGCTTCTAATAGTATGCACCACTCCTTAAACATGTTATATGCGGTCAGTCAGTTAAAAAACTAAATAAAATAAATCATAACTTGAATAAACCTTCTCCATTAATGCAAACTTTGTGCTTGTTGTTATTGAACATACATGTCAACCACGTGTAAAAGTTCTACTTTCGTTTTAGAATCGGGTCAATTATTAGTACATTCTGCCATAGGGATATATCGTTACGGCTTGCGTTTTTGTAAAATTAGAATTTTGTGCAGTGATTATAATTTCTTTTAATTCCATTTTTGTCCGAGACCTTTGAATAAACGAACAGTACAGACTTGGTGCTTATTTATATGATTTTACTTGATTGTAGCACAAAAAGGAGGGGGTGAAATACTGTTTACAATTAAGTGATAGCCGATAGGGCAAGGTCTGTTCTTTAGTTGTGTGTTTTAAAAGTCATGCAAGTTATGATATTATACTTATCGAATTTTTTATATGCATGAATAAAATTATTTTAGAGAGTCAATTGCAATGAACCATACAAATTTCAGAACTGAAGTAATTATGA
The DNA here is from genome assembly GCF_032062105.1 of Saccostrea cuccullata. Taxonomy (NCBI): domain Eukaryota; kingdom Metazoa; phylum Mollusca; class Bivalvia; order Ostreida; family Ostreidae; genus Saccostrea; species Saccostrea cuccullata. The sequence goes on from NW_026925697.1 coordinate 23,425, forward strand.
CATTTATTCATGAGTGCGATACACAACGTCATGTTTCTGACATTCAAAATCCATACATTTAAGGGATTTTTTTTTTTTCGGATTAAGCGAAGTGGAGTTTCCCTGCATCTGGGAAAAATTCATGCTAATATTATTTCATAAAAGTGCTTCACTAAACAATTTTTCTCTTTTTATCTATATGATTGTCTATTTTGCACACTTTTTTTTTAAATTAAAAAGTGAAGTCAATTTCTCGTCTACGTATTTACTGGTCCCAAACATTCAGAATTGAAAATACATGTGACCACCTCCCCCGGGATATTCTTTTATCTGATAAACAAAATATACTCCCCGGCCTAAATTCCCTTACTTCGCCTTTATAGCAACCTACAAAATTTTTTTTGTTTAGTTTCTTATTCACGCATGCCTTTTAGACCTACTGTTATGTATAAAATCACATACATTTTATATGTTTTGTGGTCTATGTATACTAAAGTTAAATGGTAAAAAGATTTAAATAAATGATTGATTGATTTAAGAAATATGCGTAAAACTAAAAAATGAAATTAAATACTGAAGAAGATAGATCTTTGAGAATTGAAATAATAATGAAAATAAGTCTGTACAACGTACATGATGTACATGTATATATCTTTTTTTTTTTTCATTATAGTACCAAAGTGTTCTTTTCTAAATATTTTTTCTATCAATTTTATTCGTCATCAAATTCAATATTATGGATTTTTTTTTTTCGTGCGACCATAATCTTTAAGATTGTTTCAAAGTAGCGAGTACATGTACAGTGTAGGTAGTTTGTTTATTGAAAACACCGGTAGCCGCAGACGAAGAACAATAGGTAATTAGTGCCCATTGTTACGCTGACCACTACAATTTGCATGGAATATACAAGTTGTACCCCGTTCTACCCCGGGGCTGAAGACATGTACACAATACAGCCAAATCACAGGTCGATCACCGATTTCTGATCAATTGAAATCAATTTAAAGGTGTTTTCCTTTCAACTTTTTACCATGCAAAATTAAAATCGATTAATTTGATCATATACTAATAGTAACATATAAAATTAAGTCTCATTTCAGTTCTTATTTCCCATTCCATAAAATCAAATAAAAAAATTAATAAGATTTCAAAACTGATTAAATAAAAAATGATTTTGTATTTAAATTTTAAGAGACAAACTAAACACGTGTATCTTTGTACTAGGGATTCTTAACCTCTAATTTTTAATCAGCTCGCCCCATTTGCCGGTTGCACATGCATACAGTGTGTACTTGTACATATGTACATGTGGAGGAGTTTAATTCTTGGACGATCTACAAACGTCTACATAACATTAAAATAAATGAATAAATAAATAAATTATTAATTAAATTCAGTGCCCACAGATTGAACATATTCAAACCTGTTTCACCTCTTAGTTACTTTTTAAAAGGGATAAAATTTCTAATTTCCGAGCAAATTTTCAAATATTTCGACAAAAAGAGACCAGAAAACTGAACATTTAATTAACAAGATAAATATAATTGTTTTCGAGAAAAAAGGCCTTCAAAAACAAAATGTTGTCCAAACTCGACCAGTTGACCTAGTGAAAACGAAACAAATCCAACTTTTCTAACCTGCAGGAAACTTTTTTTATCCCGATTTTTTCCCCATCCATTAAGAACTTTTTTCTTATTATTGAAAAAAAGATCACCGATCTCCTTACATAATTTTCTTGGAGTCGCGAAAAGGCGGCGATGGATCTTTTTTAAGATAGCATAATTTTCTTTTTATTTACTGTTTATTTTTCAATAAGATCTTATGCAAAAGTAAAATTCCATTTTTTTTCTGCCGTTAATTTTTTTTATTAATTCTATTTCTATATATTCATTCTATTAATAATTCATTTGATTATTGTCAAAATTTTCACAAAGTTAACGTAATGTAGAAATTGAGATCAGCATACATACATACAGTCATGTAATTTTGCCACAATTAAGCAGAACATTTAAAAAAAGTATGAAAATTTTGCCATGATAATTCAAGTAAAAGAAAGTAATAATTGAAGGTTTTTATAGCTCTCTGTTTTATTTTAAACCAATTACCAGGTTAAAAACAATGACCACAGTAATTATCAGTAAATCTCAGCATCGACAGTACCTCAACAGTAATTATCAGCAATTCTCAGCAACGACAGTACCTCAACAGTATTTATCAGTATTTATCAGACTCAACAGTAAAAGGCAACAGTAATTATCAGTATTTATCAGAAGCAACAAAAAATATCAGAAACTACAGTAATAGTAACAGTAAATATCAGTATTTATCAGCAACAACAGCACAGTATCAGTAATTATCAAACTTTATCAGTAAAATTTGGGATTCTCAGCACTTTTTTCGTCCAGTAGTGTTATCAACTTTCCATTACATTATGTCAACTCTTTATGACATTTGCACACACTACTACTACGTTATGTCAACTTTCCATTACATTATGCTAACCTTTTGTGACATTTGCACACACTTCTACTGCGTTATGTCAACTTTTCATTACATTATATCAAGTCTTTATGACATTTACACACACTACTATTGCGTTATGTCAACTTTCCATTACATTATGTCAACTCTTTATGACATTTGCACACACTA
>NW_026925698.1:0-26566 GCF_032062105.1 Saccostrea cuccullata
AATGCACTGATAATTGTCTGTCATCTATCTATCTGATAAGCCTCCTAAAAACAAGTTCTCAATGTGCTACTGGTCAAACTAAAATTTTTGCTTGACTTGAAAATTTCATAGAAGTCTATATATAGTCTGCTGTAAGTATCTTGGTAATATTATTGTCTATGTTAATAACTAGTTGTTAGATTTAAGATTTCAAGTACCTCTCCTTATGCATTTTTTGTCTAATTTAAGTTTTAAAATGATGAAAGGCAGACAACAGTAAGACTGGAAGTACTGATACTCATTTTTCACAGGGTGTAAATTTTTCTTTAAACATTCAGTTGAAGGACTACTAGATTTACTAAGCTTCTGAAATTCACAAGAAATTGAAAAGTCCCTTGACATCCAATCCTTTAGAAAACTAAAAAAAAATTCGGTTGAATTCATTGGAGAAAAATTCAATAACATGTACTAAAATCTCCCACAACATGTCCCCTACTTTTTGAAAAGTGACCCTCTATATCAAACTTTTTTGAAAGCTCAGCTGTTTAATGTGTACTCACCATCTCTTGGCTCCTTTTGTATGAATGCTATCAAACTAATTATTGATAGGAATAAAACTGGTGATACAACTTCTACTATTACACCTGCTATCGTAAACTGTAATACTTAAATGCATCCTCTATCATTATACTCCTTGCTTGAAAAGTGGGGTATATAGAACGAAATTTTCACCCATTTTATTTTCACCCTAACTCACACTGGTGAGCAAATACATGTAAATATGGAACAAATTTGAAGAACACAGTCTTTAGCAGAATTGTAACTGGGCAAATTGCAAAGGGCAAAATTGCTTACTAGTGTGAAATGGTGAAAATAACACACAACAGAAATAATCCTGTTTATAGTATATAGTGATGGGGATGTTTATCAATACATACTTCCTTACGTAATGCTAGGTGGATACCCATCTCTTACCAGCAACTCCTCCTAAACCATTGAATAAAATTTGATAAGACTTTGAATTCACAGAACCGTTACAAAGTGCTAATATTATATTGTTCAGATATTTTTAAAAAACTCTGACACCAAACAAATATTTGAGGTCTCCTGATTGAATGCTGTAAAAAAAAAATTTATTCATGTGTGAGAAATTTTCGGGAGGTTTGCGAAAGCCCCGTCATTGCAAATATTTCTTGCTGCGAACCGATCTTTAAAGTTTGTGTGCCTCATAACAACAAATCCAGAATAGGCTTGATCGCGAAAATTAATCGTTGCGAACTAGTTTATCCCTGGTAAATTGCGAAATAAAGTCGTCACAAATGAAAGTTGCTTTACAGTAATTATAACTAGTGCTAATTGTAACGGGGACCGTTACAGATGTTCCCCAAACGCTCCCCAACTCCCTTTTGGTGCCATATTCCCTGTAAGCTTCGTTAAATAGGACAAAATCTATGCATCTGAGACTTTTACAACGCCAAGTTCATTCAAATTTTAGCATTGCACGCGTGCGCATGTGAATGCATGTGCGTAATGACCATATCATCTTGTCTACACAGTCTATACATTTTAGTATACTAAATATTAAAGTATTTAATCCAAAAGTATTTAAAAATACGCTCATTCAAGTGTATTTTTGATTTAACTCATTTCACGTGCACGCACGTGCATACATGAGCATGGTGTCCATATCTTCTTGTAGACGTCCATTACATCTCTCTATGTTCTTAATCCCACTCCGTTTGGTTGAAAACCAAAGCAGTTATAGCTGTTTAAAGTTTCAGCCAATCAGATTACAGCACAAGTACACGCACGTGTATGCATGTGCATGACGACCATATCATGTTGTAGAAGTTTATTATATCTATCTATGTTCCAAGTCCCAGCCTGTTTGGTTGAAAACCAAGGGAGTTATAGCTATTTAAAGTTTAAGCCAATCAGATTGCAGCGCACGTGCATGCACATGATTTTATGACAAATGCTATATATCTTGTTGTAGGATATATTAATGCATGGCTATGTTCAAAATTTCATAGGATTTTGTCGAAAAACAAGAAAGATATAGAGACTTTAGTTTCAGCCAATCACAGCAAAGCGCACGTGCATGCGCGTGATATCTTGCTATTTTGACCATGTCATCATGTTTATACTACTAATAAATAATCAAATTATGAGTTTCAAAGCATTTCATCGAAAAATAAAAAAGTTACGGCTATATCTACTATATTGGTCATTTCACGTGTTGCACGCGCACGCTCTTGCAAGCACGTGCGCGCAAAATGACCTTGATTCCACAAATCTACATAACATGTCTACTGACCCTAAAAAGGTTTTACCTACATCGGATGAACAGTTTACAAGATCACTCCCGGACTAAAAAGTACCCAGGAAGAAGAAGAAGAATAACTAGAAACTCTTGTTGCTACAGCAACAAAGAAGGTCTTCCGTTCTCCTCTATTTATCTGTATGCAGGATGTTTTTTTTTCTATTTTAAAAAAGACAGACATATCATAAACTAGTAGACTAATTGTTCAGTGAACAATTATCGGCCTTTCTACCTTTTTAAGCATTTCAATATCATTTGGGCTGAAAGAAGTAGAAAAAAGCAAGAAAATAGATAAAACAGCAAAATTCTCATTTCTCTACTAGGATTTTAGATCGGGCTCGCAGTTGGTAAAAATATACTGTAAACAGACTTCCTGGATTACACAAGTCGACTCGGGGACAACCATGATTTCATTGATCACGCAAAGAGAGCACGTTCAAAACATTGTAACACGCTCCTAGGTGTGTATATGAGCTTGAATGAGATTGTTTTCGAGTTAAGATGTAAGGGGTAGGGTCTGATTAAAATTACGATATACCTAATAATATGAATAACATGCATTTGATCTGCGCATCAAGACAGAAGTGTAAGTGAAAACGTTGTGATGTGTCCCATGTGTACCTGCATCATATGTGCATTATACATGTATTAAAGAGATGTTTGAAAATATCCGATTTGAGTTGTTTTATGTTTGAAATGGATGGTGATAGATTATTTAAGAGCATGTGAGAAACATGAGCGAGAGATGCAAGGCAGTTTGTAAAACAGAGAATCGGGTTCGGGTTTTAACACTCCTGACCGAAATAGGCATGAAATTCAATGTAAGTAGCATAAATAAAATTCCAAACATGTAATTCTAGATGGGAAACACAGGGAAGAAACGTGTATTTCTTTTATACGCCCGTCTTAAGACGGGACGTATTATGTTATAGGCTTTGTGTCCGTCTGTCTGTCCGTCTGTCTGTTAGCTTTTTTGTTTCCGGCTCATAACTTTAATACTACTAGGGCCTAGGATTATCAAACTTTGTCATCTGATGCATCTTGGGTAGAAGGTGTGTCGCGCACAAAAAGTAGGTCGCTCTGACCTTTGATTAAAGGGTTTTTATCACGCATAGAAATTTCTTAAAAATTAAACACTATTATATTCTTGAAACATATAATTATCGTTTAATCATAAAATAATGCTTTAAACTGTCGTATTTAAGCCATAATACGTCCGTAATGTAGGGTCTTCAGATTGAAAATCTCCACTAATTAGATAGGGGTCACGTGGTACTGAAACGTCATAGGTGTCAATGGGCAATTAGACCTCGTAAAGCGTATCGTAAGAAAACATCTATACCGTATAGATATTTGCCTGAAATAAAAAGAATACACCACTAGGTTGAAAGAAATTTTGATATTGACAATATTACTTTGGCTATGGATGCTCAATCTTATATGTTTTAACTTCTACAGCATAAAAATAAATAAAAAACACACCGTGAAAAGAGGAGAAGGCATTGAAGACGAAGCCGTTGACAACTCCTGTGGCTTCGACTAAATAGATCGAATTATTAACCTTTGACTTCTTAAATAATTATAAAAATGGTCATACGTTTTCTTTCTTCGTTATTTTAATAAATTATACATAAACAGATCTTGTGTATCTTCTATCTGTTCCAGCAATGAACATCATTTGATAGAAAGGACACTTCGATCTTCAATGGCGCCGTACGCAATGGTACGCCATTACGAGCTTCACAACACTAGTCTTTGTGCATTAAATGCATATTGATTTTTTTTTTGAAAAAAAATACTATTTCCATTAAATATATATTTTATATAATACAGAATAATTTTGATCGTACATAAGCCAATGCTCTGAATATATAGACAAATCCTCGCACCGACCAAGTCCCTGGCAGGTAAAAGAAACTTCCTAAAACCTTTCCTGTGCTGATTTTTCATCTAAACGCCACAAATTATTTATAAATATCTATTAATTAACCAATTATCATTTCTTAATTACTAGTAGGGTTTATAGACGAAGCCATTGGGTCGTTTTGTAAACACAATAAGTACTTCGCTTGACCAGGACTGACACCTATGACGTCAGAGCAATGGCGCGCAACATCGGCGATCAAAATATGCATATTGAGAAATTTAAACTTTGAATCGCTGAAACAACCAAAATATTAATTTTCTAACCAAAAAATTTTGATGGATGATTTTAATAGCATATAAACTTTGTTATATCAAAAAATCATGATGCATGATAAAAACCCTTTAAGAAGTTATAGCCAAATATGGAAAAATCCTTTCCGGCCCATAACTAGAAAACCATAAGACCTACAATCATCAAACTTGGCCAGTTTATGCATCTTACGTAGAAGGTGTGTCGCGACCTATTTCAATGTCACTGTGACCTTTAATTTAAGTGATTTTTTTAAAAAAAATGTGTCTTTTTACTATTCATTTACACATCCCAAATAATGTTTAGAGTCTTGCACTGTTCTTATTAAAAAAGTGTTAAATCAAGAAAATACTTATTTTTTCTAAGCATATACTTGACAGCAATCTATAACAAATATAATGTATGTCAGAGAAATCATGCCTCTCCCATGAGTGTAATTATCAAGCACTGGTCAAGAAGAATTTTGATAACAGAAAATTGCATGTCAAATTAGAGAGAAATTAATGGGTTCTGAGTGCGAGGAACCAACTGACAGAGCATTGCTGTTATCTATATCCCTTGAGTATTGGGCAGATGGGTAAGCCTGTTTGATTAAAAATAGCTTTTGTTGACTAGCTTAAGTTTTAAAATGAATTTGATGAAAAGTAATTAAAACTAATTTGATTTGCATAATAGACTAATCTGATATTATGTAATATTATTAATTTAAAAACTAATTTTATGGGGTGGGATGGAATCAGCATGTCCATAGGAATTACATATTAAAACCTGTCAGACATTAAATCTCAACCAAAAAAAAAAAAAATCTTTGAGTATTTTATATGTTTTTAAAAAAAAATTATAGTAGAAAGTGCAGACCCATTCATCTCTTGGTAGTAAAGAGTAGACAAGCATTCAGTTAAAGATTAATTAATGAGTTCAATGTTGGAAGGCTAGCTGTCTCAGTCGCTCTGATTAAGCTGTACCCTTTGGGGATTAGACAGTGGAACTGTTGGTCATTTGATGGCCAGCCTTTTCTTTTCAAAATTAATTTGGTATAGATTAAGTTGTTAAGACTAATTTGATGATGGGCATTTGACAAGGTCTAACAGAACCAGCACAGAAATCTATCGGTGATGTAATATTTATTATAATTGATGCCTACATCACAGGGGATGGATAAATATTTTAAGGAATGGAAAAATCATCAAAATCTTAGAATCAAGGTTGATGTGATTTTCTTGCACCTAAACTGTTCAAGAAAATTGTGTAATTTTTTGACGGGCGTATCATGCTGTGGCGCGGCACTTTATTACTATGCCTATTTCTTGGGATTGTGTTATTCTAGAAAAAAAAAATCAAATTTCAAATGAAATCAAGATTCATTCTATTAATATTAAATCCGAATAAAATTGAAATAAATTCCATACACTAAAGAAAGCAAGAGTACTTGGTATTAAAATGTCGCAATAGAGCAGGAGATTCGAATGATATTAACAAAAATTGCAAAAATAGCCAATACGGGCTTTAATTAATTTTTATGCTCAGCAATACAAAATTTCAGACAGAAAAAAAATGCAGATTTTGCCGATTTTCCCTAGAATTTCATTATATTTTAGAGACTCACCTTAAAACTCTCAGGACACTTTCTCTAAGGTCTTTTCTTGCTTTTACTTCGAATCTTATGTCGATATATTGTGTCGTTTGACTTGTAGACATTTTCTCTATACTGCTGTTGATTTTTTTTTTTAAGAAAGGAGGGGGGATGTAAGCATTTGTCAGAGTAAGAGTTGCAAATACCTCGACGACATTAAACTTGATTGTGACCTTTGGATCAATAGGGGGTCATTTATCAAGGTCAAGGTCATCCAAAAAAGAGAGAGATAAACTTGAGATTAACACTTGAAGCTGAATCTAGATAAAGGTAATGAATATTTCTTTATTACTTTTTGAGTAAGGGGTCAAAGGTCAAGGTCAAAGGTCAAGGTCATTTGGATTTTAAGCTTAAATCGACAATTTCTTTAGTTTTCCAATGACCTTGACCTACTCTTCAAGGTCATAGGTCAAAACATCTCATGCAGTTGTGAGTCATGGACATTTTCTCTACACCACGCCGTTCAAAGCGAGGTAACTCCATTTTATCTAAGCTATCTAAATTGCGTAGAAATTGATTTGGTAGGGAAAAATCGCTATTTCCTAGATTCATTCAATTAATATTCAATGTAAATAAAATTTAAATAAACTCTACATACAAAGGAGATCAAGAATACTTGGTATTAAAATTTCGTATTTGAGCAGGAGAATCGAATGTTATTGACAAAAAGTGAAGAAATACCCAATGCAAGCTTTAATTAATTTTCATGTTCATCAGCACCTAAATTTCAGACAGAAAAAAAATATAGTTGTTGCCGATACTCATTAGAATTTCATTATATACTTCAGAGACTCACTGTTAAACACTCAGGACACTTTCTTTGATGTGTCTTCTACTGCAATCCTTAAATTTCATGTCGATCTGTGGCGTCGTTTGAACTGTAGAAAATTTTTCTAGGTTCCTATTGATTTACAAAAAAAAAGAAAAAGAAAAAAATGGGGGGTTATATAAGCATTTGTTAAAGTGAGAGATGTAAACATCCCCACGGACTCAAGCTTGATTGTGACCTTTGGGTCAATGGGGTCAAAGGTCAAGGTCATTTATCGAGGTCAAAGGTCAAGGTCATTCAAAATCCTTTTTAACTCGACTTTAACACTTGAAGCTGTATCAAGCTAAATATAAAAAAAATAAATCTTGGGTAAGGGTCAAGGTCAAAGGTCAAGGTCAACCATCAAACTCAAAGGTCAAGGTTATGTGGCATATATAAGCAATTTAAATACTTTTCCAATGACCTTGACTTTTTGACCTTTGGTGTTGTTTTATTTCTTATAATTGGAAGTTTTCGTTGTTTTTATTTTTTTATTTATTTTTGGTGGAGCTGACATATTTCAAAACTACTAATTAGATGCAATAAAGTAATGAAAAAAAAATTGGAAAGAAAAAAGTTGGATTTTTCGATTTTTCAAATCACATCCTGTGATGACCCCAAGTGACGGCGGAGACATTTATCCCTATTTCTGTTGTTCACTCTTCAAGGTTTATTATTCATATAAGTTAAGTGTTTTGATGTGTTACCATAACCAAGATCTGGCTATGTTAACTACTCAGTTTGAGGATAGGAAATCATGAGACTGGAAATCAATTTTTAACAGATATTTCTAGTTACTCTAGACATTTGTAGTCTGAATTACATGTTCTAAAATCATTTCAAATACTCTTTCTATAAAAGATATTTATGGGATAGTATGATACTCAATTTATGCAGTTTTTCTCTCATAACCGGAAGTTGCCGTTTTTGTTTCTGGTGGGAGGGACATATATCAGAACAACCAATAAGATGCAATAATGTGATGCCGAGAAGTATTCCAAAAAGAAAAGCTGAAATTTCTGATTTCTTTGATCACTTCCTGTGACGACCGGAAATGACGGCGAACGATCTTAACCCTTATGAGTTTCCTTACTTAATCAAGATCTATTACTCATTCAAGTTTGGCGTCGCCATCTCTCACCGTTTCCGAGATCTCTTTGTGATAACTTCTCATATTGAGGACAGAAAATCACGCGACCGGAAGTGAATTTTACAAAGATAGTTGAGGTTACTGTAGACATAAGCAGTCTATATAACATATCTAAAAATCACTACAAATACTTTATGTATAAAAAATATTTATGGGAAAGAAAAATACACAAATTATGTAGCTTTTCTCTTATAACCGGAAGTTGTCGTTTTAGTTTCCGGTGGGACTGATATATTTCAAAAATACAAATAAGATGTTATAATGTGATGCAAAAAATGTTTCACGCAAGAAAAGTTAAAAATTTTGATTTTTGGATCACTTCCTGTGACGACCGGAAGTGACGGCGGACGATCGTATTCCAACTGAACTTGCCTACTTATCAAGATCTACCACTTATATAACTGTGGTGCCTTAATCTCTTATCGTTTACGAGATCTAGCTATGATAACTTCTCATTTTGAGGACAGGAAATCACGTGACCGGAAGTGAATTTTACAAAGATATTTGACGTTACTGTAGACAGTTGCAGTCTAAATAACATATCAAAAAATCATTACAAATACTTTATCTATAAAAAATATTTATGGGAAAGAAAAAATACTGAAAATATGCAGTTTTTCTATCATAACCGGAAGTTGTCGTTTTTACTTCCGGTGAGACTGATATATTTCGAAACTACAAATAAGATGTTGTTATCTGATGCAAAAAAAGTTTCATAAAAGAAAAGTTGAAATTTTCGATTTCTTTGATCACTTCCTGTGACGACCGGAAGTGACGGCGGACGATCTTAACCCAAACGGATTTGCCTACTTATTAAGGTCTATCAACCCTGTAAGTTTGGTGCCTTAATCTCTTGCCGTTTCTGAGATCTCACTCGGATTAGATATTTTTCAAAAAAGCGGAAATCGGACAAATCTGACGACCGGAAGTGAATTTTGAAAAAATGAAAAAAACGTCTCGGGGTATTTTTATTCTCTATCATCCCTGAAAATTTCAGGAAAATCCGTCCAGCCATCTCTGAGAAATCCTGCCGACAAGATTTGGGAAAAAAAATAATAATAATAAGAAAAAACAGTAGAATCACTATAAGGTCTTCCGTCTGAAACGGAAGACCTTAATAATAATAAGAAACAGAGTAAAAACAATATGTTCCCCAACTTCATTTGGGGAACATAATAAACTGAGAATTGGCGATATACTCATATAGGAGCAGTGTTTATCATTTTCTGAGCTCAATCCTCCCGGTATCTCAAGTTTGCCATTTTAGATACACAGGGACAGATATCTCTCCCCGCAAGATCATGAGATATGGTTTCTAAAGGATTAGAGGGGGTACCATGCCTGCATTGTATGATAAGTTAAGTGTCCTACAAAGAGATAAAGAAAAAAATGAACGTAGATTGAGAAGCATTGTTGGACTTTGAACAGTTAGATTTTGTATGAAGTTATGAAATACACTTACATCAAGGTCATTTGAGCATATAACAAAGATTAAGCTTGATGCTTTTATTTGTACAGCTTTTTGAGAATAACAACAAAGGTCTCCTAGTGCTAAGATGGAAATGGGAGGGGGGATATCATGGAAAATGATTTTTTTGGAATTATTGAACAATGACATGACATTGCATCCCATATGAGGCAATGCAGTATGCATTATATATATCTGATTTTTTTGTAATGAGATATAGCAAAAACATTTTAATAAGTGTATTATTTTATATAACCATTATCAAAAGCTGTCACAATCGAAAAAAAAGTAGAGAATTTGATTAACGGCTCAACGGTTAGGGAAGTAGATGGTTCCTCGTACTTATAGTTTGATTGAAAACTGAAGATGTGACAGCGCAACACTGACACAACAATTACACAACTGTCACATACGTTAGATGTACCATGCATTGTTGGTGTTGTAGAAAACTTTATCCAGTGCATGTTGTCATGAGAAGATGTGCTTAATTTTTTCTTCACCTGTTCACACTTTTTCTAGAAAGCCAAGACACGAATATGTCTCAAAAGGCATATGATAGTGAAACCATCTTATATTGATATAGACTTTCAATGGTCATAATTGTTGGGAACACTGTTAATTTGTGAGACCTTAATTTCACATGATTAGGCAAGACAGTGTGCTCACAAAAATATCATTTTCATGTATATTAGTATCAATTTTCCTCAACGTTATATATAGAGCAGTTGCCTCAAATTGTGAAAATTTTGCCTCGCTAATAAAGAATAAATGTCAATCCCCCCCCCCCCCCCCCCCAAAAAAAAAATAAGTGTGTCAAAAATTTAGTGATGTACAATACTTGAATATTTTTTTGAATTAAATAATTATTGCATGTTTTATAATAGATTACTCAAACACCGATAGTTTTATACAATAAGGAAAGGTGAAGTAGAAAACAATTTTCAAGTCAAGGATCTTTTAAAATAGTATCACTGTGGTTATATAATAAATTATACTTGGTAAACATGGGAATACCAACTTTTTCGTTGTCATTTGTCTCAGCCACTAAATCAAAAGATTTCATAATAAAATTTTGACTTAATTTGTTTTCAGTTTCAATGTCCTTGCTTATCTTTTTTTAAAAAAAGAAAATAATTTAATTATGATATTAATTTATAATCTCTCTGTTTTATTTCAGTTTTAATGAAGCATACAAATTCCACAAACAGATTTTACGAGTAAAAGACAGAGAAGAATTTCCAATGATACTGGTAGCCAACAAGGCGGATCTAGAACACTCACGGGTGGTTAGTAGTTATCTTTAATTCTGTTGGATAGCTGCAGAAATGCAGCTGTCTAATGGTTCCTGTTAGTTGCAAAAATTAAAATTTTATATGATTAAAACTAAAAGCAGCAGCAATATTTAGTTTAGCTGCAGAACTGTAGTTTAATGGTCTTATATATTTGTCTTTGACCATAACGCTACAGATCCCGTAATGCAAAAAAGGTGCAATTTATAGCACAAGAATTTTTGCGCACTTTTGGGGAGAATTTCACCACATTCCAGCATTGGTCAATCAACTACCATTCACTCCCTAATTCTAGACACATTTTTTACCAAATTTTATCAACCTCCTAACCTTTTATAGTTGTCTCTAGAGGCGACAAACTCGCTTGAGGTGAATTTTCAGCAATCTAAAAGTCAATTCTAATCAAGCACAATAATCATTTTCAGAGACAACTACGAAGGGTAGGGAGGTGGATAAAAAAAAATACAGATTGGATAATGAATGTGTCTATAATATGGGAGCGAAAGATAGTTGAGTAACCAATGGAATGTGGAGAAATTCTCCCCAAAAATGGGGAAAAAATCTTGCGCCATAAATTGCCCTTTTTTTGCATTACGGGATCTGCAGCATTAAGGTCAAAGACAAATATATAAAACCATAAGGCTAATATACAGTTCTGCAGCTATATATAGTATACTTGTACATGATTTCTCCAAGGGGGAATGTTGATGATGATAAAAATCATTGGGTTCCATGTCATGTACATTTACCAAAGATGTGCCTATGATATTTGAGTGATTCTTGATTTTAAAATACTGTCATTAATAGCTTTCGCAATATAGATAGGCAAAATTCCCATATTTGAAATTAATTATTCAACATTTCCTAATTCTATAGGACAACAAATTAAAATACTTATTTTTTTCCGTTGTGATGACAGATATTTTTTTTAATAAATCAATGAATTATGAAGTCATAATTTAATGGCTTTTAAATGGACTTCCCCCTGTAACATACCAGAGTTATCTCTTTAAAAGTAGAATTGAACTTCAGTACAATATGTTCATAAAAATAATATTGACATTTTCAAGTTTATACACCCACTGACTGACCCATAGAATCATACATGTATTAAGCATATCCACTGGTTTATATGTATTTTCTATGAAATTACTTATTTTTATGAGGGTTTAAATTTAGTTGTTTTCATGATATGGAGAAACCTATGCAGTTCCACATGAAATATAAAATTTCTCTACTTCAATTCTTTCACAAAATTCCCCCTTCATCCACATAGATGTTCGTAATTGTATATTGTTTGTTGCTGCATAAATTTGTATTTATTGGGTACATGTACCATTATGAAAATCAAACCCAGGGGTCTTTGTGGGTACTGAAATAAGCAAAAAGTTAAATCTCATTAAAAATCTCAAATTCCCTGGAACTAAGTAAAAGAACTTGAAATCAGGTGATTCAAGGTATTTCGTTTAATATGCATTAGAAAAGGTGGTAAGCATTTTCAACTTACTTTGACCTAACTATATATATCCAAGATCTACATGCACTAGATGTTTGCGATATCAAAGCTCAATCATACAATCTTTATGATAATTTTAAATACATGCACTGTTAAGATCCCTATATATACAGTAAAACTCACTGGGACCTATGAAATTACTTCGCTATATCCTTAATTCGTTATATCCGTATAAAGAATTCATTTAATTTATATAGCTGGGATCCAAGATAACTTTGCTGTATCCATGAATTCGCAATATCCGTGTTCGTACTAACCGAGTTTTACCATATCATTGTAAAAGTTTCATAAAAATCTAATTAGATTGGAATGCTTCACAAAAGAGGGTCATTTACAAAATGTTTTCATTTTCTCCGTAGGTTACGAGAGAAGAGGGGCAGGAGTTTGCTGCTCAGTTAAAGATTAGTTATATTGAAGCCAGTGCCAAAGTGCGGATGAATGTAGACAAAGCTTTTTATGATCTGGTTAGAATTATAAGGTATGCCAATGATATCTCTCTATCATATAAGTGGAAATTTTAACGGGAGGCAAATTTAGTGATTTGTCCGTAAAAATTGGTGTTTTACTTTTAGCAAGGTGTAATTTTAGCAATTTTAGAATGCTCACTAAAGAAGTTTCAAGACCCTCGATAATAATGTCAAAATTAAATCCTCGCTAAAAATTCTGCTTATACAGTATATACATGTTGATCAGGCCATGTTTAAAATATACATGTAATATGGTTATCCTCTTCTCTGAATGAATACAAAAGGCTCAACAAAACTGTTTTAAATTAGATATTGAAGATTCAGCATTGATTTTGAAATGTTCTCAGAAATAGATTTTTTCACCAAAATCAATTTTTAATCCTGAGTTTGGAGAGGGCAAAGAAACATTAGTTTAAAGCGTCCTCCTTTCAGCTAAATTCTTGTTTAGGAATTGGGAAAATCAGATGAGAAAAAATTTATTGATTATGCAGATATTTAGATAATGAAATTTTAGGTTCAACAACATTTGGGATTCAGTTAGATGTTATAATAACTTAAAATTGTTTTCATTGCAGGAGATTCCAAGCCAATGAAAGTCCTCCAGTCAAACCCCCTAAACGAAGTAAAAGGTGCACCATTTTATGATGGATTGTAGGCTCTTTACTCAATTTTTTTTTTATCTGGACAAGTTATACCCACCTGATGTAACACAAGAGAATCGAAAGCTTTGTTGTGTATACATGTGAAGTCAGCCTCATTCTGGTAATGACAATCCAAGTCCTGGTCATCTGAGTGTTTGAAAGCTGCATTCTCCTCTATGTTGTGGTCAAGCTTCAAGCAAGAGTCAATACTCTGTAGATTTATGTGCATCATGCTCACAATGTTGCTATACACAAAGTATATATATGTATGTAATGTCATTGAAGAAGGACAAGTGAACTGTTTATTTTGTTTACAGGTAATTTAACTTATTTTTTTCATTAACAAAAGAATTCAAAAATCAAACCTTCATTATAACAGTCAAACCTGTGGTATTTTACTTCTGTATAGAAAATTTGCATAAAAATTGCATATGTATAGTAGCTATGGTAACCATGATTAAAGTTAAAAGATATATGAATGTGAAAAGTTTGTTTCGGTTCATTTTTACTGGAATTTTAGAAAAGTGTCTAGTAAATTAAAATGAACCAGCTTCAAAAAGTTTAATAAAAAAAATCAATGAAGTCTCAATCAACAAATTTATGAAGACATGAGGAAAACTCAACAAATCCTGATAAACATTTTTAATATGGCGTTAAGAAATAAGAAAGGTTATTTCAAAAGTTTGGCAGAGAAAAAGAATCCTTGGTAGAATATGTTTTAGATGTAACATGAAATTGTATTGTATAGTGAGAAATGCACAGTAGGTTTGACTGTTACGTATTTATTTTCAACCAAAAAAAAAGTCAGTAGATACCTCCAATAGTACCTCAATTTAATCAAGATCAATGTTTATTTCAGCTTTAACATGTTTAATAAAAAATTGCATTATTTTTGTGTACATAACTTATTTGCTTTTAAACATAATTATGGAAGATTTTGATTGTATGTGTAATCATGTAAAGAAAGTACATAGAATTACTTTTATTTCTTTCAAATCACTTTGTAGAATATATTAAGAGTAGAGGAAACCTTTTGCAGTTTAAGGAATCTTTTTTTTACAATTATTTTTGCCATCATGCATTCCACAGATTTGATCTTTTTTTGTATACAATGTTATATTTTTAATTAGCCTGTATATAATAATTAATAGTCACACTTTTCAAAATTTAAGTAAATTTATTTATTTTGTATCTACAGTTGCTTTTATGAAAGAAACAATAAGCATACTTGTTTAGCTTAGACAAAGAATATAGAGAACTGTTTAACAAGGCATTGTCCATTTTGCTACAAAAAGATGGATTAATTTTTACACTGTTGTGGCTTACTAATTTTCAAACCTGCAAATCACCCTGAAAAAAATCTTCATTAAATTTACAGATGCATAGACAAAGATGCTTCAGTCTAAACAGATTCAAAATGTAACACCACCACTCCCCTTTTAACCCATCCCCTAAATTGCAGACTTCCAGATATTGGAGAAATTGTAGATTTTACTTCCCATATAAGTTCTCCAAAGTTTTACTTTTTACAAATCTTATACATGTATCACGTAAAGATTTTTTTTCTTGGAGGGGGGATCTTTAGGGAGAGAATTTATTTTTGCTTGGCTCAAATGGCATTAAACTCAGACTTAAATGTAATTGGAAAAATGGAGAGATGTATATACAATTTTGACATTTGGATGTATATGAAAAACTGTCAAATACAGTGAACAGAGATTTTGTGTCCTCTTGTTTTCTCAGCTAATCAGAATAGTGCTAATGGCTTGTACATGTGCTTTATTTGCTTTTTCATGCTTTTTACATTTTAAATTTTATATATTACTACTGTTTGTTCATCTCTTCATCACCTACCACTATACAAATGTTCCTGCTGGAATATTCTTTCTTCTACTATGCCTTTTATTAGAAACTTGTAAAACTTTGAATTAGTTCTCAAAGAATATACCTATACATGTATACCAAAGATTTTTTACGAGATAATTTATTTAGTATAGAAATTGAGAAGGTTCAGGAAAAAAAGTTATTAATTTCAAAGTAAAATTGTAAATTTATAGTGTTCTAACAAATATTTTCCATAAATTAACAGAAGTTGCAATGCCTAAGAGGTTTCCAATGTTTCAAAATAAGTAATTTTTGTGTAAGGGTGGTCCTCTGCTCCATAAACTGGAAATCGTTTTTTTTTTTTTTTTATATTATTACTGTTTTAGAAGAGCAAAATGAAATTGAAATGAAATATGATTTAAACGAATTCAATCAAAATAGTGCACATTTTCATTTTCCCTTTTTTCACTCCTGTGAAACTTGAATCAATCCCACCCTATATCTCAATATTATTGAAATGCATTGCCAATCAATTTCAGCACATGTAGCTTTGCAAAATTTGACATAATAACCTCTCTTTTAACTAGGTAATTTTTAAGGTATTGTAGACATTAATTCAGTGAGAGTTATTCCTCTTTTCAAGGGGGGGGGGACAGTAAACCTTAAGGAAACTAAAATTTAGCAAAGGGACATCACTCTTTAAATTATGCATTGAGAGCTTGCTAAATTTGTCTTTTATTCTTGTTTGACAAACTTTATTCCATCTTGAAAAAAAAGGTGTTATGCTGTGTAAAACAAATGAAAAATCTATATCTTGTTTTTTGTGTAAAAAGGATGTGATGAGTCATGTATATAAAATGATAAGGTGTAATAACTAGTTAGAATATTTATTTCTTAGTCAGCTTCCATTTGTTTCTAATATATTCAAACTATTTAGAGGATAGCAAACAAACTAGTCAATCTGTTGATTTTCTATTTTCGTTTTTTTCTTTGTTTTATTTATGATTATCTTTGATTCATTATATTCAACTTTGTTAACTTATTATTGGACTTTTTTTCAATCTTTGTTTTTTTTCTTTTTCAGTCTTCTGTATGTTATGTATGACTTTCTATATCCAGATTTTAAATGTTGATTGTATCTGTATTTTCTCCTCTATTTTTGTGTGCATTTTTTTTGTACGTCATCTTGTTTTGATATATCGATATTTATATACTGTACTAAGTAGACTCTCTTAGCTTAAAGCTAAATTTCATTCTTAGTGGGGTTTTTTGGCAGTCATAATATAAGAAATGCATCAAACAT
The DNA here is from genome assembly GCF_032062105.1 of Saccostrea cuccullata. Classification (NCBI taxonomy): domain Eukaryota; kingdom Metazoa; phylum Mollusca; class Bivalvia; order Ostreida; family Ostreidae; genus Saccostrea; species Saccostrea cuccullata. Next base: position 16,578 of record NW_026925698.1, read on the forward strand.
GCATAGAAATTTGTTTAACAATCAATTATTAAATTGTCCTTAATAGAGTACATAACTTTGGAATATTTTTACAGTAATTCACCGGGTTCAGTGTTTATAAGCAATCAAAAGTATTGATGGTTCAAAGGATGTACTTTAGGGTTATTCATGTACTGTAGATCATTAAATTTTAGGGACACCTTATTTTTGCAAGATAGTCGATGACTCTTTATTAGCGAGACAAAATTTTCATAAATTGTTGTTATTCCTCTATATACATGTAATTGTAAGGAATACTTTTATACCCGAGAATGAAATTTTTGCGAGCACATTGCTTTGCGTTATTATGAGTAAATAAAGTTCTCGTGAAAAAAAAGTGATTTACGGTATACTGAAAATTCAATGAACTTATACTAATGTCTTTTGTTTATATTTAATCAATCATTGTAGAAGAAATTTCCTATAACTCTGCAATCAGAAGATGCTATGAAGCAATTTTAATGAAAATCTAAATACTATAATGTCCTAAAATTAAAGCCTATATTTAATGAATTAAAAGGCAAGAGTTTTTTATAGTACAGAAAGATAGGTTAATTGTAAGAGTTTATTTTTAAGTTTTTATGTGTAATATTTATTATGTCCTTGTTTTGCACTTGTTAAGATTATTTTTTTAAATCACTAGTAATAATGTCCAACATTGAAAAATGTTAGTGTTTATTTAAATTTATTTTCATATCTTAAATTTTCCAGTATTTCAGTTATTCCAGAGACCTCCCTGTGAAGCAAAAATGCTCTTTAAAAAAAAGTAAAAAAAAAAAATGAATTTTTAAAAGTCAGTATTTCTTTTACAAACGAACTCTTTCATGTCACATTTACATATATACATCAAAATATCATACAAGTTCTTTTATAGTCTTAGTCTAGGTTTATTAATGTGCAAGTTTTCATTTACTATTCTTGTATATTTCAGTTGACAATCATTTTCCCCCCTAAATATCAAAATCACAATTCAAAGTGATTTTTGTAAAGGACATGAATGTATTGCAGCTTTTGCTTCCATTTCTCAATTTCACTAGAGAATGAAAGAATTAAATCTTTTTAGATTACACTTGTATGCGTTTTACAGTGTACCATTTTTTTTCTCACTACCTGATAAAATTATACCTTATTGCAACATTGTGTATGCTAGAGTTTACATTTTGAATAAGAACCACATATGTCTCAAGCCAGACTGAACATAAAAATATAATTCCAACAAAATATCAATATTTTTGGAATTTTTTTTGTACACGGGAGCATTTTTGTGAAGTATTATAATACTTTGCAAGTCTTTTATTAAATATATTTTGAAAGAGTGTTTGGGTGCATCAATACATTCATGCTTTTTAAAGGCCTGTGTCTGTATGCAATATTTTTGTGATTAATCTGGTACATTCTTGTTGTAAGAGTTATCCTTCTTTTACAAATTAGATACAAGAATAATATCACATTTTTGGGAATATATGCTTTTTTGAGTGGGTGTCTGTCATTTTTTGTGATCTGATATCATTTATTTTATGAATAAACTGTTATATACACTACAAGCTCTTGTTTTCATTTTTAAAGTTCCTTTCCTGTGTAGAATGGATAAAAAAATTATATGAAAGATTGCATTGGCGGATCCAGGGGGGGGGGGGGGGGGGGGGGGGGGGGGGGGGGGGGGGGTTCCGGGGGTTGGACCCCCCCTTTATTTTTTGCCAAGTGGAGAGAGAGAGAGAGAGAGAGAGATAAAACGTTATTTGAGAAGAAATATTTTTACATCTAACTTATGTATTGAAAAGATAGATTCCCACACATTTAGTTTCTCCATTCACCTTCATTATTACTTTTTTTATGAGCGAATGCATGGTAGAAAATATTCTACTTATTTTTATATACCTTATATACATGTATGATATGTAACATGCGAGGTTTTTGATATGAGATTCCCGCGATCTTTGGCTGTGTTGGCTATATATGTACCCTTTTTATCATATCTTTTGAAGGAACTAACATGCAATTCTTTTTGTTTTAAATCCCATCCGCATCTTACCCCAAAAACGTTTTTTCAAATTCTAAAACGAAAATTCTTTTTACTCTAATTTGGAAATGCTGCAGATCCATTCAATTTTATAAAACTTCATTAGTTTTTGAAATGATTTTTTTTATTCTGACTTGGGGTACCTTTTCAAAGAAAAAAAGAATGTAAACAAAGATATTATTTACCACATTAGAACTTTCAATACATGTGTGTGAATCTTTGCTTGAGTGTGTAGAGGGGAGGGGGGTTAGAGGGACACAACCCTGGAACCCCCCCTTTCAAAAATTGCTGGATCCGCCCCTGGATTGATTGATTGTATGTTGTTTAACTTCCCTCTCGAGAATATTTCACTTATATGGTGATGCCACCACTTGCCTGTGGAGAGCTGCAATTTTTTTTCCTATATATACTTGGCACTTATGGCCATTGAACAGTAAAGAGTTTTTAATCGTGCCAACAGGTACTGCGACACGGTACCTCGGTTTATATGTTCATCCAAAGAACCAATCTTCACGTCCCACAGTTTCTACAAAAGAAACTGCATGTATATTAAAATATGATCTAAAATTTAACTGCACATATCTGGACTTTATTCATCTGAAACCATATGGGACCAAAGAGCTTTGAATTACTTGATGCTCATTATTTGAATACTCTATATATGTGACATTATGAATGTTTGTGCTACATATACATAGCCTTGTTAAACTTCACATTAAAAATATGTGACAAACACAAGTACCACTGTGCCATTAGAGGTGTTAAGACATGGAAGTTGAGGATATTTACATGTTCTGTTGAAAGCTAACTATATGGGTTGAGATTCCATGATTTGAAATTTGTGCTAAGAAAATTTAACTACATAAGTCGAAAAACACGCATTACCATTTAAAAATCAGTAGGCCTGGAACTATACCGTTTATCATTTTTCACAAAAATATTACGGCTGTGTTTTACATTGACTCTATAACAAAGGGTGAAATCCTACTCTGAGAAAGAAAAAGGGGAAAATTGGGCTCTGGTGTGAGATTTCCCCTCAGGACCGGGAAAATCCTGCTCTAGAGTACGATTTCCGGGGGGGTGGGGTAGCTGGCTATGGGGAAAATCCTACTCTACAACATCGGTATTGTTGGTTATTACTCTGATTTTTGACATTGTACATCATGATGCTCCATGTATGAGGGATCCATATTGGCTAAATGTTTTATTTTGACATCATTGACAGCTGGGGGTTTTTTTTCAACGAAAATCGTAAATTTACTCACTTTGTCATTGGTCATTTGCCAAATTATTTTGCTAGAAACATTGTGATTGTACACAAAAGTTGAAATTAAAAAGATACCTTTATGAATTTCTGTTTGACAATATTCATGCCCCCCCCCCCCCCGTTTTTTTTTTTGAGACCAAGTCTTCAAACAATCTATTAGAAATCGCATGGGTACTTATCACGCACCGCTATTTGCGGACCTATTCAAAGAAGAAACCACTTGCTGTTGCCTTCAACTCAACCTTTCTAACTACAGTGTATATAAAGATTTATCAAAGACATGTTATACGTTGTCTTAATTACAATGGTTATATTAATTTCCATTCTTATGTCGATACGATATCCCAGTGGGCTTGAAATAAAATTGTGATATTATGCACGTACAGACAAAGAGCAAAGGCGCGTGTTTCCGTTTTTGCTCTGCTCCAAAATCAGACCCCACCCCTCTAGATACGCGTATATAGATCTATTGAGTATCCATCTCTTATTATCAACTCCTTGACGTCGCGCACAATACTGGTGATACTTAACGTTACGCTTATAACGTCACCAAAACGTAAAAAAATGCAACAAGTGCAACGTTATATTTTTACAATGTAACCTTATGATTAATTTTTATTCTTTTTTAAAGTGTGTGTGTGGGGGGGGGGTAATGCATGTTCACATATACATGTACATGTATCATTTACACGTAAGTACATATTAACAATTGTATATAAAAGATTAAAAAAGAATAGAGTTTCAATTTTGTCTACATGATTCAAACAAATTGGGAAGGAATTTCAACACGTGTTTTCCGTACTTTTTGTGGTTTTGTTATTTTACATGCTAGGAAATCCAATAACAGAAAAAATATCTATAACATAAAAATGTAAATATTAACATAACTTGTTATGTGTATCCTAATTTGCTTGTAGCTCCGCGCTTACACAATCGTCATATTAGACGAAAAGACATGCGCAGATCTGGCAGGGATCAATAATAACCCCTCCCCAATTTCCTAATACACACAATTAATTTTTCATGTATGATAAAGTAACCAATATGACCGTGGAGTGCCACTAGAGAATTAGTTCACCATGTAAAATGGTAAGGAAAGTTCTATGACGGAAAGTTCTTTATTCCTTGAACCTTATACCCCGCATTCAAAAAAGTTGTTTTTCTAATGCACATATACAAATAGAGAATTTTGTAACTTTAATAAAAAGTGTTTCTAGTATACATCTCACGCACAGGTACTTGTGGACAGGACCCCCCCCCCCCCACTATACACCCCTGGTCAAAATATTTTTTTTTTCTTTTTTTGTCATGAATTATGTTTCTAGTACTTATTTACAACGTATTCCATATGAAAAATCCAAAAAATAACATAGATTTAATGATTTACTAAAAAAGACATACCCCTGGTATGATAATAAAGAGTTTTTTAGTAAATCGTTAAATCTATGTTACTGTTTTTTGGATTTTTCATATGGAATACATTGTAAATAAATACCAGAAACATAATTCATGAGAAAAAAAGAAAAAAAAAATATTTGGACCAGGGGTGTATAGTGGGGGGGTGGGGGTGGGGGTGGGAGGTCCTGTCCACAAGTACCTGTGATCTCACGTGCATCTATTGTTCAGGAATCCTGAAAGATTAAATGAGACTGTATAAAAAGACCACGGATTTTGTTTCAATACGTTTAACAACATAGTACATGTACATTCATATTAATTTTTATATTAATATCACCCTCATAATTTGGATACATATGTACATGTAAACTGTTCGTTGAGAAACAAGTCAATCAGTGCTCGAAAAAGATGTGTAAAGCAACCAAATGTTTAATCACTATTTCTGTATTCATTTTTTCTCAAACAATAATATTTAAAACCTCCAAATGGTGGAATATTTAATAATAAATGCTTGAGGTTTTTATTTCGTGCTATAAACTTTAATTTCCTGTATGTTCATTTTTCTTTTTTTTTTTTTTTGCGAATGGCGATTTACAATCACCTTAGACTGACTATACGTCTAAGTATATCTATATGACAATCCAAGAGGTTACTATAAGTTTAAAAACAAGATGTGTTTGTGAAACACTATGCGCCCGGCGGCAACAAAGTTCAAAAAATCTATTTTTAGCATATTGATCACAGTCAAGGTCACAAGGTCATTGACCATGGTGTCATTTGAAAGAACTTAATCGGTGGAGTATGCATACTAAATATGAAGTCCCTATCTCCTATGGTTCAAAAGTTATAGCAAAAAGTGTAAAGAGATATTTTTAGCATATAGGTCACAGTCAAGGTCACAAGATCATTGACCTTGCCGTCGTTTGAAAGGACTTTATCGGTGGAGTATGCATACCAAATATGAAGTCCCTATCTCCTATGCTTCAAAAGTTATGACAAACAGTGGAAAAAGCTATTTTGAGCATATAGGTCACAGTCAAGGTCACAAGGTCATTGACCTTGATGTCATTTGAAAGGACTTTATTAGTGGAGTATGCATACCAAATATGAAGTCTCTATCTCTTATTATTCAAAAGTTATGGCGAAGGTTAAAGTTGACAACAGACAAACAGACAAACAGATAAACAGACAAACAGACAAACAGATAAACAGACAAACAGACAGGACAAAAACAATATACGCCCGGGATCTATCGATCCGGGCGCATAAAAATAAAGTTTGTCTTCGGCAAACATATTGTTTGAAATCAAGTCTCGCATATTTTGATTTATTATCCCCTAGGTGTACGTAGGTGAGGGTATATATGTGTGTTTGTCAGTTAAGTCGTGCGAAACACAAGTGAAATAATTTGCATCGGTATCAATGACGAATGCAACCTTCACTTATAATATTTTATGCTCTTTTCAAAGGGATGCTCAGCTTGCTGTTCTTGTGAACATTTTTTTGTTCGCAAGGAATTCACCCACGAAATAACCCAAACCCCAAAAAGTGATGCCAAACTGTACGATTTTAGCTGGTTACTATTAGCTCTCCAATCGAGCACACGATTAATCGAGTGATTTTTACCTTTTAATATATATACGTGTAGGTGGTAAAAATAAGTAAAGAAAAGATCGATGCCCTGTGTACGAAACAAGTGCCTGTGCTCTCAACTCCTGGATCACCCTTGCTTGTGAGAAATATTTAAAAGTAATTTCTGTTTTACTTTATTTTCGCTATTATCTTCCTTGCGGACTTATCCTATGTTTATATTTTAATATCTTTCACATTCATATCATTGTACCGATATAGATTTAATCATACATGCACATCCACTATTAAAATATTTATTTAATAATTTTGATGAAATAAAATATTTTTTTTCTAAAATGACTCGAATGTGGGCAGTTTATATTTCCTCCAGAAAAAAATTTAATTAAAAGCAAGGTTGTTAATATTATTTCATTTCACATATTTAAACTTCATTTAAAATTTACGAATTCTGCAGGGATTTGAAAACGGTTTTTCCATTAAATTATCTTTCAAAAGATTATGATGTCTAGGTGCCATCCAATCACAACACAACACCCCCCCCCAAAAAAAAATAAAAAAACTAGATTAACTGTATATTTAAAGTACGTATATTGATGTTTTGGGTTTCAATAAAAAAATATAAATATAATGTGCAATTTTAGCGAGATGCAAATTTAAAAATTTTCCAATAAAAAAGACTGATTTGCGAAAGGCAATTTTAGCAAGCCCCCCCCCCCCCACACGCCTTTGTACTTTTAAATGCTCACACTACGACAACTCGAAAAACACGCAGTTGATTGTTAGCAATAATCAATGTTTAGCGATCTAAACACTCTTGTTAATTATGCCAAAATTAATTCGCTTAAAAAATTCCACCCATACGGGTATATCCAAGATCCAAGTAGTGGTTTTGCGATACTCGCATCATTCAGCGGTGTCGTAAGTGTCTGTGCTGAAGAATTAAGAGAGGGGGGGTCCAACTCTTATCTCTAGAGAAATATTTGGATAACATAAAGGGGGAGGTTTGAATGTACTGCAATAAAAATTGCGGGAAGTGAGGGCTGCATGAATTGAAAAATATTCCAAACAGTATCAGAATATTGTTGAATGAAAAGAGGGTCAGTCCTGTTTAAAGGTTGATACCATTAGACACGATGAAAACGTCCTGAAAAAATTACAAGCATTAGTAAGTGTACATAAAGACAAGATATAGGGGTAGTACAATTATTTTAATTTATACTAAAATACAGAAGCATAAAGTATACCTTTTAGGCACTAGTATTCACAGAAATATGTGACAGTAGTTTGATTATAACTTCAAGATTTCTGACAGTGAAATGCAGATAAACTGATCAGAATGAGCCCTCGACTATCGCTCGACAAATGACCCGTTATTCGACTACTAGGCTATCCGAATAAAATTGAAATCCGCAATATTTACTACAATATGTGAACTTAATGCTAGTTTTATGATATTTTAAAATAACTACATGTAAAGAAGGGAGTATACGGTATTTATAGACGCTGGACAGACTGCATTATAGCTTTTCTTATTCAGAAAAGTAGCGTCTATTTAAGGTTATCCGATCCTCAGGTTCTGAAAATCAGGCAGTGAGTAATTGAAAATGCTCACAGAGATGTCTCTAAATTCTCAAATTAAAATGTATTTACCCACGGTGTTTCTTTAAACTTCATCTTTAAATTTAATCATATTATATAGGAAAAATTAGTAAATCTCAAATAATTTTTCAGGAAATGCGATTTGAACTACATACTGCATATTTTTTAATTGATAATTGATCAAGAAATACATTTTAGGAATAAAAATCATAGGTATCCAGGCTTTTAAAGAAAATTGCATGAATTTTACACTTATTTAGTACTTTTCTTTCTCCTACTTACTTCCATCGTTTCATAATGCATAGTGTATGAAGAGTTTCCTTTCAAAGAAAACACCGTAAATCACTTCTAATTTCAAATCATGCTTATAAACATTGGTAACTAAGGCTAAGTTAAAAGAAATTTGATTTTTTTGAAATATGCAAGGTTGAATTAATTTTACTAGGTACAAATGTCAAATTTTTTAATACTGTTTGTTAAAACTTTAAGGAACATTGAATCATACGTAGAGGCATAAAATGAAAATTGTTGCATGAAAAAATTTCAATTTCAAGCTTTATTTTAAGGCTTTTTGAATTAAGTTATAAATTAAAGAGTTATCCTTCCTGGCTGAGGATCGTATATCCTTAAACAATTAAATATATCCTCAGTTCTACTGCTTAGATGTAAAATACTACATTTGTAAGTATAGAAATGTATTTTTCATTTGGTTCTTTTAAGTGCCTGTCCTTGACAGATATGGCATTTGTATCAGGACTCAGGATATATGTAACTATAATGTCTAGTCTGCGCTACATGTACAGTATAAATATTTTATGTTGTTTGTCAGGAGTTCGAAACATACATGTGGGCCCTGTATGTCTCCATGCTGGAGTCCGATTTCAATTTGAAATTATTTTTCTCAGAAAAGAATGTTAAAGGCTTAGGTTAAATTTGTTTTGGTGAGTTAGGGGACCAGGCAAATCTTGACGAGTAGCCTACTGCTCATGTTTGTTACGTTACGTCACGTTACGGCGCGTCAAACGGACCTGGGACATTTCATTGGACATTAAACTTCTCTTCCCTTGTAAAAGTTGATGCGGGATAACCTGAAATTTTGTATATTCTCTGTAGTAAATTTTATGTACTTTTTGTAGGTTATACGTTTTTAAGTATTCACGTTGGTATATTACTCGATATTACAAGATAAAATGACATAATTGCTAAAAAGACGCGATATTTTTATGAATGGGACATTCCATTGGACACAGAAAAAAATCCGTCTGCTTAATGGATATTGCCGGAATTATATTATACTGGTAATTGCTGTGTTCTGCAATGCATGTACATTATAACTATACCAGAAATTATCATCTAAAACATAGGTTAGGCTTGGTACTTATGACTTTTAGTTTCATTCCTCGAACGTCTACAAAAACGGGACATCTAGGTCTTCTACATTTACCGTGCCGATATATCATTTTCGTCCTCCGATCATTTAAATTACTTATCACATCCTTTTTGGATACATTTGATTCAATCATATACCAATTTTTATAGTATTAGGCATAGGATTTATTATTTTAACAACGTTTTAATAAAGCGCATGGACATTTTCTGTAACGCTGGGACATCATAAAAATGACGACATCGCCGTACATCTAGCTATAATTTTACGAATAAAAACGTCTAAAATATATTTTAAGTATGATATTGTCATTATTCATATATTTTCCTTGCCATTGATATATAATACTTGATATCTTCTAGCAAAACCATCTCTGCACAGCCATAAAATGAATTTTCCTATGCATTGTGTGAAAGTAACACCAGTATTGTGCGCGACGTCCTTCTATACCACTGAATGAAATCTAAGGAACGGGTTACAAGGTTCTGTGAAAATATTCGTCCAATGATTTTTTTCTCATTTTCACATGTAATTAATTTTCCTTTAAAGTTAATTACATGTATATCTTAATATCAAAATATCAACCATGGAAATCAGAGTTATATGGAAGTAATGGTTGTCATGGTAACCACCAATCTTTTGATATATTTATTAGATCTAGGTGAATTTTTAAATATGGCATACACGCATCAAAACTGAAATGAAAA
>NW_026925699.1:0-26232 GCF_032062105.1 Saccostrea cuccullata
AATATATGATAAATAGAATACTACATACTAAAATCCATATCATATGTCACATCAGCCCTCGGGCCCCATATCAGCCCTCGGGCCTTCGGCCCTCGGGCTGATATGGGGCCACTCGGGCTGATATGACATATGATATGGATTTTAGTATGTAATATTCTCTATGTAATAAATGTCTATTGACAATATATATTCTAAATATTCACATATCACGTTGAATGAAATACCTTGAGATAACGAACAGTATTCAAGATTGAAAGTCAATAAGTAAGTAAGTAAGTAAATTTTATTTAAAGTCGGCATTGTATACATACATAACAATAAACATGAGCTCTGTAGAGCTCTTAAACCGACTATCACAAATTAAACATTTTTAAATTGAAGCAGAGCAAACATTGACGTCCAAAACATCAGAGGTGTTATCTGGTGTCCCTGTCATGATTGGTGACAAATACTTCATTATTTTTAATTACATGGGAAAAAACGTAAACCTATTGGGTTTGAGACAATTATTGACGTCAAGAAAAAGTAAAGATAAGTGAATTAAAATGTTCCAATGATAGAGCGCACTGTTGAAATTTGTTAGTCACTTTAATACTTTTTGTCCCAAAACATATGTTACACTTTTAATTATCTATACCTTTATCAAGTTAAAAGCATTCAAAAAGATATTTTGTCAACTTCTGATGTATTAGCATACATTTTATCTGAAACAATTTCGAGAACTTTCTGTTCAAGAGTCAGGTAATAATGATGTCCTAATGGCGTCATCATATTTTGATACGGAACCTTCATGTGAAGAGCTTATACACAGCAATATATATTGTACCTTTATCACCTGCATACGGGGACTATATTTCCTAGTTCTGTTTCTCTTCTCCATATATTTCTCCATATATTTCATTTCAACAAATACAACGCAATATCGGCAAAATCTATTCCATCTTCTATTCTTATCTGATGCAATGTTTACTCTGACCGATTAATGAAAGTTTTTAAGTGTCAAACACTCAATGATACATAATTTCCTACGTGTATTACAGCTATATTTAATAGAAAAAATTAAAAACTGCATTCCATCTTGATATGGGAACCTAACTAAATTGAAGTAGGGATATAAGCGGACTTACAAATATCTTAACTATCACTGCACAAAATTGAGATAGAAACATGGTTGTTTGCGATCTTAGTGATTCTCTCTGTAGGATGTGTTTCAATCCAGAATCCCAGAGAGACTTATCACCTGTAAGTAAACCTGTCTGTAAGATCTTTTCCTATCCAGAATCATAGAGAGACTTATCATCTGTAAGTAAACCTGTCAGTAAGATCTGTTCCCATCCAGAATCCCAGAGAGACTTATCATCTGTAAGTAAACCTGTCTGTAGGATATGCAAAATTCGTAATTGAACTGTAAAGTAATTGAACTGCATTGTATCTATTTTTTTTTTAATTTAGACAAATCAATAGGCGAAATGGAATTTATACTTACTCTACTCATAGATATCAAAAACTGAATAATTATTATATGTATTGTCATCTCGATGCAGTGAATTGCTCTGAATATTTTGTCAACTAGTATTTCTACAGGATATTTTTTTTCACTTTGAAAATGGAAGGAATCATAAAAAAAAAATTTAATTGACGATAAAAGAACCGACCACATTTTGCACATTTTTAGATGGGGGGAACGATAAAATGTGAAGGCTCAATCATTATAACGTCTAGAAAGGAGGCATGGAATAAAATATAATACATCAATACATTGTAAAAACCAAAATCAGACACCACCTCCTTTTTCTAATAAGTGTCTGCTCTAGATCTTTACAACTGATACTACATAAGAAAAAATTCAATGAAATACAATCTCAACAATCAGTTGACTTTACTCATAGGCTTACTTCCTATAACTTATTAGGGGATGGGTTATATTTTTTGTTATGTCACTCGTGCCTGTGGATGTTATGTTATAGTTCTAAATTATTTTATTATAAAAAATAAAGAATATACATGAAGAGGTGTTAAAATAGTTTTTAATAAAAATAACAGAAAGGCAGAAATCACAAAAAGAAAATTTATTTGGTGAATTGGCGGACGGGGTCTTTTTCAAAGAAATCCTGTGTACAAAATAAACATCCTTTTTGGTATCAGTTTAACTTTTCATTGATAAAAATACTAATACTTCGATGAAATCATCGAATCATCATTCATGAAACTTTTTAGATACACTAGTGTTCTTGATTCATTGCACAAAAATCAATCAATTGCATCAAAAAATAAAGAATTTAATCCATATCTTTACCCGTTTACGTCGTACGTGTAGCCAGTGCATTACACGTTCTAAACTTGTAGCTACACGTCAGATTTGACGTCATGACGTTGTAGAGCACAACAATTGATGACGTCACCCGTACACGTTCGTCACAAAACGTGTAACTAAACCTTTCTATTATCTGCAAGTAAACAAGCAGTATATATTTGCAATTTTATTGGTCGGTCTGGTTACAGGAAGGATATGGAGATAACAAACAGTGTTCAATCTCAAAGTCTATGAAACAATACCAAATAAGAGCAGAACAAACACTGACCATGGAAACATCTGGGATCAGGTGCCATGCAGGAGTGAGGTCCGTGTTTGCTCTGCTCCCAATTTTGTATTGTTTTAAGGACTTTTCCAAAGCTTTACTGTAGATGGCTTAGATTTTCATCCTGCAAAGGTAAATTACCCATTCAGGACACAATAAAAACTTTTCAAATAATTATTGATAACATTGATATTGTATATAATTGTTTTATTATACATGTAATATGATATGTGTAAAAACAAAATTTGTGATATGCTGAACTAAAAATCATACATTAAAAATTGTAAAATAAAATATTGAAGCTTAAAATATTGTGATAGATTTTCAAAGCTATATTACTTTTTCAAGTCCCATATGTTCAACAGTTAGATCCATGCTTTTTTTTCAAATGAATTCTTCCACTCATATTTATCATGTTTATAGAAACTGCCATTTATACAGCAATTCAAATCCACAACACATTTTTTATCTATATAAACTGCTCAGGATAATATGATGTAAAATGAGTTTCAGTTAATACGGTAGTTTTTCCTTCATCATTCACATTCCAGACCAAAGGCCATCTTGTGGGAGTATCAGCTTTTCTTGATATTTAAGTCAATTCCTAAAACATAAGCATTTTTTTTTATTTAAATTCAATTTAATTATCAATTTTCATATCACGAATTGATTACTAGTATTTATTGTAATGCCCTAATGTATCCAAACAAAGATAAATGACAGGGTTTTGATTTTTAAAGGTCTGTTGGGGATCAAAATAAGTAAAGCCCCAATGCCATTTTTAATGCCAAAAAGCAGGCCTGGGGGTTCTATCAATTGTTTTCTTTATTAAAAAGTCTAAACATGGGTGCCTTATTCTACACATATCAAATTCTCAGACCCCAAGATACAAAGTTGTCCCAAAATTTTTATGTTAACTATTGTATTTTAATAACCTAACTTAAAAATCTGTAACATGAATTTGAAAATTAGACTTAATGTGTTATTCAGAAATACTATAATAATAGATAGGCTGCCATGTAAATTTATATCTTGTAAATGGATATCAACAAATTTAAAACATAAACCGTGGCGCATCCAGGAATTCCGTAACAGGGGCGCAGTAGAAAGCAGGGGAGGGGGGGTCTTGTGGCTGTACTGAAGCCCCCTGTGGGTCTAGGGCGAGGTCCTTTTTGGAAGACTGGGGCTGAAAAGCTAACAAGTTCTTACACATAAAAAAGGAAATTTTTTCCCTGATTTTAAGATAATGGACATATATTAAAATTTTTACATACTCAAACAACAATTTCAAGGGGGGGATGCCCGCAACGCCGGCCCTGGATCTGCCTTTGAGAAACATTTCTTGACAAGCTTTTTGATAATATCTTCGCATATTCTATATTTTTCAAAAAATAGAAAATTATGGAATTTTAAGAGATGAAATATGAAAAATATTAACTTGCATTTGAGGATGAAATCCTCTCTTTCACTATCCATCTTCATGTTTTCTTCAGCCGGTCATCATCAGTATACCTGTGGGATATATCTACTATACCGGTATATAAGTTTTTTAACATTTTAATTTAAACCATTATTGATTAAATTTGTTCATAGACTGTAAGCATCATGTATTTATAAGTGTATTTTTACGGATACGTTTGACACTGTTAACCCCCCCCCCCCCCCCTTATCACGAAGACTTATGTAAAAACAACATATAACGTACAGAGTTCATTTAGCAAGAATAAATTTTAAAGTTAAAAGAGTTCTTTAAATGCAAAAAAAACTAAATGAGGAACTTACCTTCTGAAGTTGCAGAGATGAACGTCTCCCCGAATGCATGTGGCACAACACACAGTGTGACTGAAGTCATCGAGGTTTTTTGTAGCAAATACATGATCGAACCTATGTATGGCTAACCGACTTTGTATCAGCATGAAAGCTTAATTTACAACAGTTTAAACACTTAGGGAATCCTGAAAAACATCGATATACCGGTAGTGCACAGATTTGACGTTTTTACGTGCTACCGGAAGTACTGTTGAACCTAAACGGTCGTGGCGCCACCTATGTTTTTACAAAGGGGCAAAACCGACAAATATCGGCAATTCCACATGTCCAATATAAAATGTGATGAACATTCATTATTTTTTAAAAGATTTTTTTTCTTTCATAATAGAAAACATTTAGTAGCATGTTACCTGATCGACGCATATCATTACTTGTATTTCTCTTAGCAAACGAACCCTTTTTTGTGACATTTTCTCTCACAATTAGGACATCACTGATGCTTCAAAAATTTGGAATCAGGAATTAATGTCACTCGAATCTTGGAAATTCCAACTCCAGTATATCATTTATATGAGTAATTTGTTTTGTTACACCAATGACAATATTTTATACGCACATATATATCAACATTTTTATTTTTATTTGCTTGGAAAAGCCTGTTTGTTAAAAAGAACGTTACATATGAATTTTGATTTGAATTGAATATTAATTGCATGTTTTGTTATAAAAACATCAATAATAAACTAGTCTTTAAGAAGTCTCTTCACTTCAGAATTAAATCGCTTTACCCGTTTTCCTTAATTCCGGATTACATATATACAATATGTCTTTTCTCCTTTATTAAAAATATATTAATTCAAATAGTACCGTTTTATTGTCTTTTATCTATTGTATAACATGATGATCATAGCAAAAGAAAAATTCACCAAATAGTTTGCACTTTTATTCATTTGTATATATAATACATTGTCATTTATTAGCACATCAATGGAATCTGCATCTTCAGACATGAAGGGGATGTTTTGATTTTGTTTTTAGGTAGACATATGAATCATTATATATTAATATGTTTAAGTTCTGGGTATATTTAATCTGCCTTAAAAGGGGACGCTAATTAAGTAAAAGAATCAGTCAAATTAAATAAAAAAACACTTATGCATTACGTTTCTATTAATTAGATAAGATGATGTTAAACTTTGTAATGATATACAATTATGGACTTCAGTAGGTCGATATGTGGTTATAAGGACTCACGGCAATTGATTGAAGACACAGAAAGTGAAAGTAACCGAGCCTGCAATTGCCATGAGTCCTTAAAACCACATCATGACCGTTCATTGAAGTCAACAATAGTTATATAATCACTCAAAATGAATGCGCTAACACAGTTCTTACTAAACAGACTTGGCTGTCATAACGTCACAACAGTGAAAACACGCTTCTCAAACTATGACGTCACGTTTTACGTAACTTTAGTGCAACCGAACGCTGTGTCGTGCGTTGTAATTTTCCTCCGACACGCTTTCGCGTCGTTATCACTAAAGACGGAAATTCACGTGGCGTCCTTTCGGCCAATGAATATTACGAAAATAATCTTCTTATATAATATTCAACTGTAAAACTTTAAATGTGTCGGTCCGTTTGACAGTTAAAACTGTCCCTTATCTCAGTTTATAATCGATTGTTTTTATTTTTGATCTATCTCAGTTATCTTTTACGATGGGACTGACTTACGATAATAAAGATATCGCCGATTGTTTTTCTATTTTCGCAATTTTCTTTTCCGTTTTATTTATTTTGAATTGAATTTATCTTAAGTCTTATCCTGTACATCTTAAACCCTTGTTTTGAAGAAACCAACCCTTAAAGATAAAGTTTTTTCTTCTATTTATGTAGTTGTTTTTTTACGTTTTGGAATTTCTTCCTTATTCTGTAAAACAGCATGAGTTTAAAACAAATTTACTCACTGCAACTTATAAATAATAATCAAAAAGTAAAATTCTGTACATATTATAACTTAAGAATCAAAAATAAATTCGGGAACCTAGGTACGATAAGGCTTCCCCAAGAACATTGTAGTGTACTCTGTGAAAACATTTCTCTGAACTACAAATGTTTGACGTAATAATTGAAAATGGCGTCAAGTCACTGCATATTTTAGCTGTAATGATGGGGAGATTGTCATAACCTTTATACCTTATTTCAATCTGTATATAAAAAGGTAGAATGCTAGTTTAAAATAAACGTATTTGAATCATTTTTTTTTCAAAAATATAATATATCCGAATAATTTAGATACTTACTACTTATTACTCTTGTTTAAGAATCAGCGTGTTCAAACTACATACGACGATATACTTTTGACATTTACCTTTTTATACCTGTGGATAGAGGCAGACGTCATAATATGTCTATAAAAGAGCATTATGCAGGTTATTAATGATGATTTATTTAATATCTTTCGTAGAAATATGTAAAAGGCGTTTCCCCTCTAATTGAATCCTGAAAATGTATGGTGGCTTTGTTTTAAAACAAATGACGATATTCTGCGGAAAGTACCCTCAGATTTGTCGGTAAGTTGAAATTAATGTGAAATATTTTGTTCCAAACAAATAGTATAACTTTTCCGGAGCACATTACGGGTTCACAAGGATGCAACGAGTTTATTTATGAGACAAAAAGTTAATAATAATTTTGTTAATAACCTGCGCCGAAGCGATTAATGTAAAACATTCCATAATAGAAGATATGACGTCACGTGATCAAGGTCATGTGATATCGTAACAAATATGTTTATTTATCATATACTTAGTAGTAAATACACCGATTCTGTACGGTGTGATACGGGTGACGTCACAATACACCATATCACGGACCGGTCCGAAAAGCCATATCACGTATCGGACCGGCGGGCCGAAAATCCATATCAAACCGGAAGTAACGTTTGTATTAAGTTTAAAAGTTAATTTCCTTGATTTTATTTAAATATTCATATAAAATAATTCTTAAATGACATTTGTGGTCTTAATTTTTTTCCCAGTTACCTAAAATTGGCTCTATAAATTAAAAAAAAAAATTAAAGAAAAAAAATGTCAATAACAAGCACAAACATTCTTCAACGACCATATGTGAACTCGCATATTAAGTATTTTAAATATATGATAAATAGAATACTACATACTAAAATCCATATCATTTCGGCCCTCGGGCTGATATGGGGCCCGAGGGCTGATGTGACATATGATATGGATTTTAGTATGTAATATTCTCTATATACAGCCTAGAGAACTCTCTATATGAATGCAATTGTTTTAGGCGTTCTTAAGTACATCACTAAAAAAATAAAGCTCAAAATCAACTTTGCAATGCAGTGTTACGTTTTAAATGCATTTTAAGCTCCAGGAAGCCTTCATAGTACTGCAAAGGGAATTCTTTATAAGGATTCAATACAAAAACGAACCCACATATTCTCAAAATTATTGTTTTGTATTTTTTGTTCTAATTTTTCTCAATCACAATAAAGACCTCACTGATGCGTTCAATCATTTGGAACAAGGAAGTGATGTCACTCTAATCTTTGCAAAATAGAGATAGAGGAGATAGATAGAGGTGGAGAGAGAGAGAGAGAGAGAGAGAGAGAGAGAGAGAGAGAGCTTTAACCCTTTGATCCCTATCTGTGTTATGATGTTTTGAATTCCATATAATTCAATATAATTTAAAGACTGAGTCCTCTTGATTCAGAATTACGTATCTATGTAGATTCTCTCTGATTAAGACAATATTAATTAAAATTGTTTTATTGCTTGTAGCTATTGTATACCATTTTGTTGATAGCAAAAGAAAAATCACCAAATAATTTGCATCTTTAATTTGTATTCTAAATTGTTATTCATTATCAAAAAGTTAAATATGCATGTTCAGAATTAAACGTATTGGAGAGCTTTGCATTCTGTTTTAGGTGGACAATAAATAGACAGTAAATGTCAGAGTTCGGGGTATATTTAAGATGCCTTAAAATTGGAATCTCGTTACATAAAATAAAAACATTCAAATTTAAAAGAAAAAAAATATGCATAATGGTTCTATAAATGTAATGTAAATTAATTAGCTATAATCAAGAGTAAAAGTTTAAAATATGTCGATCCTTTTGACAATTAAATTATTTTTCCCTTATCTTAGTTTATAATCGATTGTTTTCATTTTAATATCTCTTATTTTCAACGATAAGACTGACTTAGAAAACGAAGATATAGTTAATTTTGTTCTATTTTGCCATTAAAAAACATTCTGATTGCACATACAAGTACTCCGAAGTTTACATAAATAGATGCTTGAATTTCTGATTGACAATATCGATGCGGCTTTTGGAGACCCGGTCCCAAGACCATAAACTGAGAACAGACTTAAGTCAAAATTTTTATTTTTAATATCTTGAGTTTCATTGAGCGATTTTGCTTAAAATTTTGCAATTTTGAATTAAATATGAATTTAAACCAATTTTGAAAATTTTGTTTAATTATCAAAATTACTTCAAAAGTTATATTGGATTGAAATTTTGACTTAAGTTTGTTCTCAATTTATTGTTTTGGGGCCAGGTATTCCAACAATGGGTACAAACTGCACCTCGTTATTAGTAGACATATTTTTATTTTCATATGATGCAAAATTTGTGCAAAATCTTATTGTGAAAAGAAGAAAACACTTGCTGTGGCCTTTAACTCGACATTTCAATATATCGACTGCGAATTTTCAATTTTCAATGATAATTTTTATTCCTACGTCGATATGATATATCAAGAAGGGGATAGATAGAGAAGGAAAGTCAGAGGATAGAGAAAGGATAGAGGGAAAGAAGATAGAGAAAGGGGAAATTAGAGGAGAGAAAGAGGAGAGAGAGAGAGGATAGAGAGAGAGGAAATAGAAAGAGAGAGGAGAGAAAGGAGGAGGAGGAGAAAGAAAAGGGGACAGAAAGATAGAGAAGAGAGAGATGCGCAACTAGGTTAAAGACTCCGACTCCCTTATGTGCCTCAGCTTATGCAGTGCAACGAGAATTCGATTATGACGTCACGGTAAAATTGTGCAAATAAATCTCGGCGAATAAATACTAATTTTCTTTTTCATACACTCTTACATTTAAAACAACAGTTAAATTCTTTTTTCCTTTATCTCAGTTTACAATTGACTGTTTTTATTTTTTTTCTTAGTTAACTTCCTCGATGGGACTGACTTCGAAAATAAAGATATAATCGTTATTTTTTTTTCTATTTTTGCAATGTTCTCTTTCCTTTTTAGATATTTTTATTTTTTTATTGTTAACTCTTTTTCTGTGGATTTTTGTCACTTCTTTTAAAGAGACCAACCCTTTAAGATGTTTTTTTTTCTAGTGTAGTTGTTTTTCCGTTCTGGAATTTCTTCTTCATGTTTAAAACAATATTTATTCAACATTCATTAAGTTAATGATACTTATTTATAATAATTACAGATTAAAGTAAATCATAACTTAAGAAAGAGAAAAAAATACAAGAAATAAAATCTTTGACAGAACTAAATGCATCAACTTTATATTTAATGTAAAAAACACACCTTATTCTCTTAATTTTCGCCCTTTTTCCAGAAGTATCTGTAAAAAATACAGTTACCTTTGCATTTTTCTGTGTTTTTTTATTCATATTTCGATAGTTCAATCAAACATAGTGCAAAAAATATAATATGCTCTGCCAAAAGCATAAAATATTATTTACATTCACTGAATATTTTTTCCTTTATTTCTTAAGAAACCCCATTGCGTTCATCACTGCATAAACTACAGTAGGCATGTCACCTGTACAGATTTCTTAATCAGTGGCTGTTCCATCAATGAAACGTATAAAGACGTTCGCATCATTAATACAATAATTAATCTTTTTAATCACTACTTTAATTGATTATTTAAACAGATATAAATACTAGATGCTGTCATGAGACAGTAATACCCGCACTATGGTGTTTGCCTCTAAATACACGCTCCTACATATTGGGAGGCTTTCCAAGGAAATAGTCAAAATAATTCTATAATTTACATGTATTAATCAAATTGATTATGAAATTCTCAGACCCTGTGACCTATAACTCAGAACCTCTTATATTTATTTTATACATGCTTAATTCATTATATACCAGTCTGAATTTTATTAATGATGTAAATTCATGCACGGATCTGTCGGGGGGGGGGGGGGGGGGAGGAGGGGGTCAGGACCCCCCCCCCCCCCCCCCTGGAATTTACAAGGTTAAAAAATGTATATACTAAAACAAGGAAAAAGTTACAATGGACCCCCCTTGGAAAATGCAGATCCCCCCCCCCCCCCCCGGTAAACACGAATATGTGTAAAATAGGTATGAAAAGTTAAACATTTGCGGCAATAGAAGTCACCACTACCCCCACCCAACCTCCACGATATAGGTTTTTGACGTTTGGGTGAGATTTACTTTAGCCTTTTTTTCTTTGGATTGTCAATGTCTGGGATATGATTTTTTTGACTTCGGGGGACCCCCCCCCCCGAAAAAAATTTCTGGATCCGCGTCTGAAATTAGATTTTGATATATGTTTTGCTCATAATAGGACCTTTTTAAATTTACTACCCCCCCCCCCTCGACACCACAATCACACAGCACATACTTTTTGGAATAGGCTAGACGGAAAAGGTTTGTTAAAATTTAATATCGTTTGTAATGAATTAATTTAAAATTTGTTCTTGTACTATACATGTGAACATGTAAATTTCTACATTACATCACACTGCGTCACCCATTATGATATTTATAGATTAAACACCATTTGGCACACCTCTGCCGATTCCCACTTCATCTGATAAGGTGACGGAATCGACGAAAGTTCGCCAAAATGGCACATGACTGCAGCTGGTGTGCATTGGATTAATTCATTTTGTGTTATAATTGGATTTATATTTCATGAAGTTTACGAGACACAGGGAGTCGGTAAGTAGAAGTTTTAGTATAGTGGGGAGTAAAATACACCCAAACGATTAGGTTAAAGTTTAAAAAGGGTCAAAGATCATCGCATGCCACACTAGACGAATTTCATATTGTGAAGTTATCTCCCGTTGTCGATGTGACATTCAGTTACTGCCAATACTGGTGCGGATCCAGAATTTTTTTCGGGAGTAGGGAGGGGGGTTCACATCTCAGTCAAAAAATTCCAGCCCAGAATTTCGTGACAAGCAGGAGAAAAAAAATGAAAACAAATAAACAAATAAAAAAAACAATGATAGTGAGGTCAATGTTTTCTAAGTTTATAGGGAGAGGATGTCAAGAGTCATTTTTTACTTGCTACAGTATATAGTCTTGTTTAAATAACAAAGCAAATGCCAGATGGGGGGGGATTCCAATCTTCCTACCCACTTCCTGTCCCTGAAATAACAATCTATTTTGTGATTCCAGTTAAATAGTATATATATTTTTTTTCTTGTGTTTATAGTATGTCTGTCTATAAGTCTGCAAAAATTAAATCCTAGCTAGCTTGCCCATAAGTTTTAAGTGGGATGGGCTATACATATAGCTTTCACATTTTATAGGTTTATTTCATGTGACAATTCAATAAGACCTTTTAATAAGACCTTTTATTTGGGTACCATTAATTTTTACCTCTGATCGCTTGACATGGGATACACATTTTTACAAGAAAAATACCAAACTTTAAACTCTGCCTAAATTTTCATCAGTAGGTGCTAGGGCTTTCATACTTATCATGACATATTGTATTCATTTTGAACTGTCAACAGGTATAAATATGTTTGACCTTGACCCTAGAGTTTGAACCACTTAAAAAAAATTAACCTTGGCAATTAACTTTTGAACAGGAATTACTAGAGATTTCTTTATTTAACATGTGCATTCCTTGTGACAAGACTTTCTTCTGATACTGACGATTTGAACCCTTTGACCTTGACCTTTGAGTTTGACATATATTTGAGAAACTTCAACCTTGGCCATAGGCTTCCATACTGGGACATCAGTGTTTCACAAACACATCTTATCTTCATTATTATTTGGTGGTGTCTCCATATGAGGGAAGATGTATTCACAACAAACAAACAAATTACTTAAGAAAATATAAAACATAAATATGTTGGTCATGCATATCTCTGCAGGAAAAAAAACAGCTTTTCAAATCCTCCAACCATATTGTAACCCTTTCAAAACACTCATTTGAGCTTTTTTGGTTTCCTTAGCATATAATGTCTGTCGTGACGTGTTGTCCATCTGTTTGTCTGAAAACTTTTTACATTTTTAACTTCTCTAGAACCACTGGGCCAATTTTACCCAATTCATATAGAAATATGTACATCTGTCTCAAAAAATTGAATCTTGGTTATCATGGTCATATCTACTGAATGAGAAGAGACATTTATATTAAACTTATTTTTAGTATATTTACCTGTGAGAATGGCATGGTTTTTTTTTTGGGGGGGGGGGGTTTACATGTGACCTAGAAGTTTGATCAACTTGCAAAAAAATTAGATTGTTATAAATTCTTCATTTTGAAAGAGAAAAGTTAGGGCATTCATATCATAATGCATGTTTATTATTACCTGTGATAAGACCATTTTGAAAGAGAAAAGTTAGGGCATTCATATCATAATGCATGTTTATTATTACCTGTGATAAGACCTTTTCAAATAAATCATGACTTTTACACTGTGACCTTGACCTTGAAGCGATCAACCCTAACCTACTTTTCAAAAATGTTGCATTTGCTTATAACTTTTGATTGAGATGAGATATGACTCTCACATTTGACATGTACATAAATTACTCATAAGAATTCAAGGTGTTTCCCAGCATGCCATGTTTTTTTATGCGCCCGAATTTTTTCGGGGCGCATATTGTTTTTGTACTGTCTGTTTGTCTGTTTATCTGTTTGTCAGTTTGTCTGTTGTCAAGTTTAACCTTGGCCAAAACTTTTGAAACGTAAGAGATTTAGACTTCATATTTGGTATGCATACTCCTCTAATAAAGTTCTTTCAAATGACATCAAGGTCAATGACCTTGTGACCTTGACTGTGACCTATATGCTAAAAATAGCTTTTTCAACTGTTTGTCATAACTTTTGAACCATAAGAAATAGAGACTTCATAATTAGTATGCATACTTCTCTAATTAAGTTCTTTCAAATGACATCAGGGACAATGACCTCGTGCCCTTGACTGTGACCTATATGCTAAAAATAGGTTTTTGAACTTTGTTGACGCCGGGCGCATAGTATTTCACAAACACATCTTGTTACCCCTTGGCGTTGATGTTTTACATAATTTTCAAAATATTTAACTCTCCTAAAAGATGATTAGGCTTCTGAGTAACATTAAGGAAGACTTCAAGGAAGACAGGGCTTTTTGCACAAAAAACATCATTTTCCGACCCACATTTGACCCCCCGGGGCAAAATCTAAATTCCAAAATCTTACTGCATATCTACATGACCCCACCAACCATCTCCCAAAAGATGATTAGGCTGCTGAGTAAAATGTAAGAGGAGTTCAGGGAAAACAGGGCTCTTTGTATGAAAAACATTATTTTTCGACCCCCATTTGACCCCCCGGGGCAAAAGCAAAATTCCGAAACCTTACTGCACATCTACCTGACACCATCAACCATCCCCCAAAAGGTGATTTGGCTGCTGAGTAAAATGTAGAAGGAGTTCAGGGAAGATGGGACTTTTTGCACGAAAAACGTCATTTTTCGACCCCCATTTGACCCCCCGGGGCAAAATCAAAATTCCGAAACCTTACTGCACATCTACATGACACCACCAATCATCCCCCAAAAGGTGATTAGGCTGCTGAGTAAAATGTAGAAGGAGTTCAGGGAAGACAGGACTTTTTGCACAAAAAACGTCATTTTTCGACCCCCATTTGACCCCCCCCGGACAAAATCAAAATTCCGAAACCTTACTGCACATCTACATGACACCACTAATCATCCCACAAAAGATGATTAGACTGCTAAGTAAAATGTAAGAGGAGTTCAGGGAAGATGGGGCTGTTTGCATAAAAAACGTCATTTTTCGACCCCCAGGGCAAAATCAAAATTCCAAAACCTTACTGCACATCTACATGACACCACCAATCATCCCTCAAAAGATGATTTGGCTGCTGAGTAAAATGTAGAAGGAGTTCAGGGAAGACGGGACTTTTTGCACAAAAAAGTCATTTTTCGACCCCCATTTGACCCCCCGGGGCAAAATCAAAATTCCGAAACCTTACTGCACATCTACATAACACCACCAACCATCTCCTAAAAGATGATTAGCCTACTGTGTAAAATGTATGAGGAGTTCAGGGAAGAAAAGTGTGACAGACGGACGGACGGACGGACGGACGGACATGAGTAACAACAATATACCCGAATTTTCTTTAGAAAGTGCGGGTATAATAAACAATAAAATGTCTTTCTTTGTTTGTTATTACTGGAATGAACAGTCGCAGCTATTGCAGAAAAAATACATAACCCGCGTAAGCGGGTTATGTAAATTTTTTTCTGCAATAGCTGCTTCCGTTCATTCCAGTAACAACAAACAAAGAAAGCATTTTATTGTTTAAGTAGAAATCGAAATTTGTTTGCAGTGCTTTTTTTAAATAATGTTTAATGGAATTTTGAGCTTGAATATTGTTCTTTATCTCCATACATTTCATACGTTATAGGATATTATTTTTTATCTCTATATATTTCATATCATATAGAATATTGTTTAATATCTCCATATATTTCATATCTTATAGAATATTTTCTTTATCTCTATTTATTTCAGTCTTTATAGAGATACTTTATGTTTTGACGACAATATATTCAGAAATTTGCAATGGTCCCTTTAGAATAATTATCAATTCAGAACGAGATTTATTAGTGTTAATCAAAATAGAATTGGTTTTGAATAATAATAAAAAAAACACTTTTAAATATTGTTTACAATTAAAACTAATCTTGAATAATAATTAAAAAAAATAAATGTATAGCAATTGTTCATTTAACAGATTAAAAAAGTGATTTTAAATATTTAAACTTAATCTTATTAAGTCTTATTAAGTATTAATAAGTATTAATAAGTGTTGACTTTTTGGAGTCTATCAATAAAAATATCCTATTTAAAAACAACATGTCTATTTTCAGATTTAAAATTGGTATATATAAAATAATGTTTTAAAATGCCACCAACTGTCACCGTTACTCTGAATTTTACATATGACCCATGCATTGTGATATTTTTATTGTTTCTTGATTTTCAATTACAAGTCGCTGCTGAAAGTTTAAAGTGTTGTTGTAGATTCATCTTTTATGGAAATTTGAACTTCCCGTATAAGGGTTTATAAGCTACAGATTTTTAAGAGTCGCTTATTTCCAGATAGAGCGCAAGTAAAACCATGACAGGAGTTTGTGTAGCTATCTTCGTGTACGTCTTGTTCGTTTGTGCGGCTAGTTCTCAGCAGATTTATTCAGCTGAAAAAAATGACTGCGTTCGTAATGATCAGACTATAAAACTATTAAACGAAAAGATTGACTCCCTGAGAAGTGAAAACGCGAGGATAACGGTTAATCAGAAGAAAATTCAAGAAGAATTTAACGAGATGTTTAACATCCTGATGAAAAATGTAACCAACATCCACGAAGACTTGAAGAGCAGTATACTGCAAACCATCAAGTCTGGTAACTCTCTCTCTCTCTCTCTCTCTCTCTCTTATATATCATAAATATCATAAATTTGATAACAAAGTTTTTTTTTTTCAACTTGAAATAGTTATTGTATTAATAAAATTAAAGAAGACTTATTTTTTAATTTATTTTATTCATAACTTTAAAAAAATGATATTCACTACTTTCTTTAATAAACCCGACATAATTCACAATTCATAATCCTTAGGCTATCCAGAGACGGGTCAGTGGTTCCGTGTCATTCGACAGAACATGGGCGGGGTATAAGGATGGATTTGGTTTCCCTAACGACTCCTACTGGATTGGTAAACTATAAACAGTTATGGAATGACTACAGAGGACATAGCAAATTTATGGCTCCCCAAGGGTTAAGGTTCCAGATACAGAAATATTCCCCTCCCTCAGGGAACCATTGATTTGATTTTTCCATTGTACCCATTCAATAACTGTATAATAAAATTATCTTATGTTGTTTTAATGGATGATATTTTTTTCTGATAGTTATCAGTTTTAATTAGCATTTTACTTTCTATCACTTACGAGGGTAGAAAAGTTCGCGGACACATTGAATTACGGAAAATCTATTGAGCACCGTGAAGTATGACCTATATCTGAATAAATTCCTACATTTTGTTTATTTGTATGTCAAAAATCAGGTCCATATAATAAAATCTTGAAAATTTACAACGATTTTTACTATGAGGTTATGGGATTCACGGAGCAATCACTTGACTTAAGGCGACGTAACAACCAGATTTCAACCCGTTAACCTTTGTCGCAGTTCTATAAATCTTAAGATTTTTCTGATCTTTTTTTCTACTTTAAAATTGAATATTTATATCAAGAAATGTTTCTTTTCTTCGACAATGTCTTTTGTACTGATTCGGATATTATTGAGATCTTAAAAAAAAGTTTATGCAGTTAATCAGTTAATCGATCAGGTATAAAAACTATGCATTACCATATAGGCGCAACGCAACGTCCATGCGATACGGGGGTACTGAAGTATCGCTGGAGTTAATCTTTTAAAGTGTCAATCCTTCCATTCTTATGAAGCTACAACCATTTGAAAACTTCTCCTTTGTAGGTGTAGGAAATTCCCGGCAGCATCTTGACCATTTTAATCTCTTTTTAGACATTTTCCAGTCTGCATACATAATTTTTACGTAGTGCAGTGCTCCATGACGCTCAATGACGTTCCGATTTTTGACTGTGTTTTTACGCAATGATCATATACAAACGGCTATAAAACAGTCATATACCCTCCAATTTAGTTCAAAATTTCTCCCAGTGATGTTTCATGAATACTTTAGCGGCAGGTAAAATATCATAAATCTCTTTGCGCTACAATTGTGCAATTTTTAATTTTAATAAAGAGTCTTTCTGATGTAAACGTGCCAAAATGTAGCATGCTCCGTTAAGCAAGTTTTATCAAAATAAAAAAGCTGTATATCTTTTAATAATCACCGGAGAGAAAAAATTTCTTGTATATTTATTTGAAAAAAGGTAAAGATTCTATCTGGAAAGTTTGACCGGTTTCGTGGAAATAGCGCGCTCACAATTGAACTTGTCCGCGAACTTTTCTAACACCCCTCGTAGAATAAAGTTTATAACAATTATAACAAAATGTAATACCCGTTATATAATGATTCCCCTACTTTGGTTTCAAAACATGTACGTTCATTACTTAAATGAAATTTCTGCATACCTTTACACTCGTATGTTGATTTATATGACAACACTCCTGAAATAATTAGTTTTGCTTAATTAATTCTTTATATATTACTCTTCAATAACACATTTAAGGAAATGACGTCATACATCAACTTACCAAGAGAAGGAACTCCTCCCTCTACGTCTCTATCACACTGACTAATGGGACAAAGCTCTATGAATTATACAACCAGTTTTCTGTTGCTGACGAAATCAATAAATACAGACTTTTTCTTGGCGGACCAGCCACCGGGACCCTGGGTAGGTAAAAGGAAAAAGAATGTGTGAATGAGATATTATTTTCTTGACATATAGATAAATACCAGCTCTTTCTCTGAGAATCAGTTCTAATTGTAGGAGGAAGGTGTAGACATGAATGTTCTGCGAAAGTAAATTCTCATCGCATTTTGAAAATCATACTATATGAGCCAATCAGTAATAAATTGCTTATAGTATTGAAAAAAATCATGCCAATAACACTACACCTGAACTTGTAGGTAATGTTGTCAGATACATAACTCATTCATAGAAATCAATGTAGGATTTTTTTTAATTCTTGAATTAAAAAGAAATTGTATTGGAAATGTGATTAATTTACAGTCGATAACAATGACTTTTTGGTAACTATCCATCTTTTGTGTTGAAAATATACATAGTAGATTTAACCAAAAGAATACAACAATATAAAAAATAAGATCATTACATATATTGCATCTAGTTGTACAAATTTGAAGAATTCTAATGATTAATGTGTTGATAAAATGGAAGAAAAGCTATTGTTTCCTGTACTGTTAACTTAAAGAGGTGCACCCCCCCCCCCCAAAAAAAAAGAAAAAAATCAAACTGATATTTTCTAATATTATATCAATTTATTGGTTCATGAAATTATTATTTTGAATATCCCTTCTTTATATGTACGTATATAGGCTTACCAGTTTTAATGTTCAGAAAAAGGCTTCATAAGAATGATAAAATAATTAAATTTATTGACGTCACCCGCGGTGGTTAGAGCCGCGAAGTAAGGAATCTTTACGTCGCGTGTTCCAATCCCACTGTAGGGCGTGTAGACTGGTCCTTTGGATTATTATATCGTATAAACCGAGGTCCCATGTTGCACTAAGTGCTGGCACGAAAAAAAAAACATCTCCCACTGCTTATTGGTCCTGTATTAAACGTTTAAAATTCTCGAGACGGACGCTACGCAACATACAATAAATCAATATTTTTATTTCTTTTGAGACTCATCAACATGTTCGTATACAGTCAAAATAAGAAATCACTTGACAGACAACAAAGAAACAATAATAAATGATAATGATTAAAGGTGTTGTTAATTATAATTTTAAGTAATACAATTCAATTTCAAAAAAGTTTTTTAATCTTGAACCTTATAGACGTTTTCCTTTAGCTTTAAATTGAAAGTAAATAACAATGATCTTTTTTTTAAATAAATATCTCTTTAATTTTACAGGAGACAGTATGTTACACACTGGGAGTCCTGGTGGAGATCTGTCTGGGATGCCTTTTTCCGCCCCAGACAGAGACAATGACAGAAATTGGTTATTTAACTGTGCTGCTCACAGTAGCAGTAGAGGCGGCTGGTGGTATAACGCCTGTCGCCAGGCCTTACTAAACGGTCAATGGTCCCCGGGGTACTGGTACTGGCCGTGGTATCCTACAGTGACTGATGGTAAACAGATAAAAGAAACTCTCATGATGATAAAACCTCACTGACTTTCTTTATAACGAGCGCAGCGAGCTCAATAGACTAAAGTGTAAGAACAGAGGAAATTCGGAATTGTACATACGTCAAGCAAATGTTGTTGTGAAACATTCCCAGATTTTCTTTACTACCCAATGTCCATTGCGCGAATAAATGATTAAATAAATAATATTTAACGTAAAGCATAAAATGTTTCAAAGAAACAATAAATATCTCTGCAATGTTTTTCGATAAAAAGTCTCCGTGACGTCACAGCTAGTCGAGATGTTTCGTGCGACTTGATGTTTGAAGTAGCTTTTCAAGTTTTCGTATTTTTGATTGTCACAACTGCGCTCGCCCCAACGGTCACACCGTGAAACAGATTATCTTACAATAAGAGATGGTAGAGAGATAAAGAGGATTCAAACCTCAATGACAGTGTTATGTCTTATATCTTATATCCATAGTTGTTCACACATATTATGAAAAGTTATATACTTTTATAATAAATGATGATGACTTTATTCTTGACATAATGATGGAATCGAAGTTATATTACAAAGTAATACATTTATAGATAATATATAATTATGTGTTTTGAATTCATTGTAAAGTCTTAATATTTATAATGTTCTAAAAATAGTGTTATACGTTTAGCCTTACTTTCTAAAAACAAAAGAAATCGCATTCAATCTTTCTACATAATTAATTGTTTAATAATAATATATAACAATGATTTTATTCTTGACATAATGGTTGTATCGATGTCATTTTCTAATGTCATACATTTATAGATATAATATTAATATGTGTAATAAATTTGTTGTAAAGTCCAAATATGTATTATGTTCTAAAAATAGTGATATACATGTAACCCTACTTCCTAAAACAAGAAAATATTATTTAATCTTTCTAAATAATTATTTTTTTTGTTTTGATATTACAAACTTCTTGTTGATAATCATATGATATTATAAAGTATATAAATAAAAACGGAAATGTTTTTATACATTCTTTGAATTTTAGTTTTTATACATGCCATGTTTTTAACTGAAGTGAAAGGTCAGATAACTGTAGAGAAATAGTATAGAATTATTATCTCTGAACACGTGTGTAGTTAAGATTTATTTTCAGATACAAATGCTTCTCTTCACTTGCACGTGTAATGTGTTTATAAATTGTGAAGAAAATACCGGGAGTAGAAGTAAATAACTCTATTAGTTTATCATTTCCATACATGTGTGTTGTTTTTAATATGTATATTTATTTTCATATAGAAATATTTCTCTTTATTTGCACGTGTAACGTGTTTATAAATTATGCGGAAATGCTGCATTTGAGCTCCATTTAAATGAATCGGAGAACAAAGAATTATATGATTATATGATTTAATGTGATGACATTGAAATTGAAAGCCTTGACAGAGCAACGTCATCAGCGAAAATTAAATTTACCGCTCTTCTTTAGCAGTTTGAAGTTTTTAAGCTAGCTTCTTAAACCTTAACTTTATATTGATATATTTGTTAAATTTTCTCTTTTAGAGAAAAATGCGACAAATCCCATTATTCAAATGCAAATGTGGAATTTACGGGGCAAGATTTTCAGCTCATGATTAAGGATAAATTACTCTACTTTTCTACATTGTTTAATTAATCCCTTTCCTAATTTGAGAAATACTCTTTTACCAATCTGTATATATTATCTGCCGCCTGATCCTTTATAATCGTCCATTAAACCTAATAAAATCGTTTTTTTTTTCAATTTGATAAAATTATTGTTGATTGGGGTTGAGAAGAGAAGCTTATATAGGGTTAGGGATGTGTATAAAATATACAGGTTAATAAAAGAATATATCTTACATTTGGGATAAATGGTAATAAAAAGTTCAATGCTGAAATGAAGAAAAATATGCACCCAAGTACCAAGGACATGCAATAGCCAGTATTATGGACCTCTACTACACAAGTTTATAAGAAACATCAACAAAATCGCTTCAGCACAAGGGCATATCTTACTTTGTTTTACAGGAACAAGGCACAAAAAGACGCAGGATATTCCAAGGATTTAAGATATTGCTGCACAAATGTCGGTATTGCAATTATTTAGTTACTATTAGTGCAGTTTTAAGTTTAAACACGGTAAAAAATCACAGAAAAGTGTAAATTTCCTAAATGTTTTTATCGATTGAGAGAGTGCATAGGATTTGAGCAGCAATTTTATTCCTTTTAAGAATATTCTCCTTAATATTTTACTTTGTTTATTTTAAATAAGATAGATTATGCCTTTGCGCCGACGTGATTTTATTGATGTGATCAATTGCCATGAATGGGAGAGAACAATAACGTCATGGTATGACGTCATAATGTGCACTTGCATCAACAAACTGTGGGTACTAAGTATGTATAAGAAAATAAATTTGAACTTTCTCTGTACATAAAATATACAACTTATGAATTTTTATTATCTCATTTGCATAATAATATCTATATTTAGCATTAACTCACTTGCAATACACTAAAATTATAATATATAGGCATAAACATAAATAACCAATGCTGTGGATATTCTTACTTACTTAAAGGGTTCATCTTGCTCATCAGAAATTGGATTACTTAGTAAAACAATTTAGCTTGATCTGAACTCACGTGTACACAGTGGGTGCACTCATTACGCTTGAGGCATGCTGGAATGCACAATTAGGTCAACATTACTCAGTAATCAAATAAATATCAACACGTTTATCACTGAATCACTAAATACTATCAATTAAAACTATATTCTCTATTGCAATACAACTGAAGAAATATCCGTGTTAAGATAGTATATACATGTAAATACACATACATCTATAAAACATGACGACACTTGTGTATCCACATGTAAGCTACTATTATTTACCAACTCACTTTACAGCCTGTAACACTAATTCATACATTTAGCATTCTCATATCGAGTCACAACATGTTCCTAACATAAACATCAATATTGTTCCATAGATAAAAGACGTAATAAACTGCAAGGAAAGATATGGAGATAACGAACGTATTCAATATCAAAGTCCATAAAACAATACACAATAGGAGCAGAGCAAACACGGATCTCCGAAACACCAGAGGTGGAATTGCCAATTCAGTGTATAAATAATGTACTAATAATTAGTATGAAAAACGCCAGTCAGTATTTGAAAGCAAACAGATAAAAGACGTAATAAACTGTAAATAATAGAATATCACCCGAAGAAGAAAGAAGATGACACGTATGTGGCAGTTGCAGATTTATTAAACTTGGGGATTCACCGCTTCAAGTCAGAGACGTCGATAAATATAAACAGAGTTATCCCGCTTTATCCAAAAATAAAAATCCAACACCTTCTAACTCGTACATTTAACTCTGATCAATGAAACTGAGTCTTGTCAAAAAACAGGCTAAATAGAATTGTAGAGAGAAATGATAAAAAATAATATTGCTGAAACAACTATAGAAAGACACATTCTATTATATTTTTAGAAGTTAAGTATATGAATTACAAAAAAATTATTTTGAAAGGTTTGTTGGCGAAAGACAAATATTTACATTATATATGTTTTTGCATATGAAGTGAATACATTCAAAACACCATAGCACAGACAAGGTGCCAAGAGGTCAAAGTATGCGCTTTATTTGACGTCATAATCGTTGAACGTCGAGAAGATGCAACGTCACAAGCGAAAATAAAAGTAAATCACGCTCAAATTGGCTGAGCCATTAACTGTAGCTTACACGAAGGATAATACATATCTTTTTTGAAATATAAATCGCATTTGCAGTTTGCAGGTAGAAAGTTTAAAAATGTTAATACAAGTAATGAACCGTTGTGTTACTGTTTGCACACACCATAACAGATAAGAGAATATATCTTTCCAAAAAAAAATGATTCATTGCATAATAGACAAAATCAATTGAGAGCATGAAATAAGTCGTATCTTATTAACTCTCTACAACTTACTGAATTGTTATGCAACATGTACTTTATGTTCACGTCATAGAAAAAGATATTTAACATTTCCCCGCTAGCACCCCATGGTGTGGTACAATTTTCTATATTGTTTAGCGTAAATAATATTATGACGTTATATTTTAATGCAAAAATAACTTTGCTTTGTATTTTAAAAATTTTAGGTAGTATTAAATAAAAGGAAATTGGTATTCAATTGAAAATTAAATGAACTTTTCAAAGTGCGTGAAAATGCGTGATTGCAGGGAAACGGAAAAATAATATAAAAACTATTTTGTAAAAAACTAAATAAAATAATATAAACACCTTTTTTATTACTTCAATCAATGAAACTAAGAATTCATTTGTTCAAGGAAAAAGTGTTAGCTTTCTAAAACCCTATGATACTGTTTATTATTTCCCAAAACATTTTCCTTATGAATTGAAACAGACGCAAATGAATGCATATATTTGATAATGACCCAAAAGCCTCACGAAATATACAGGAAGTAGAAAACATGAAGTTTCCTCTATAATGGATAAATGTATTCATCATTATTTTAGAATAGAAAAGAAAAAAATCTTGATATGTTGTTATAAAATGTTTATTTGTATTATGTAAATAAGTATTTTATGCAATTCGTAAGAAGCAATGTTACATATTTAAATATATGTATTATTTTAAATTCTTTTTTTATCAATATATTTTTAATCAATGATTTAAGAAGAAAGTTTATCTTTGTGCAGACTTATTCTTAATTGCTTTTTTCTCTGTAAATTAGGAATGTATAATTACGACTATTAAAAGTTACATCACGGAATACAATACAAAATACATGCATGTCAATAAAAAAAGAAATAAAATAAAAAGTATAACAAAACATTTATTAACAGAGTTCTCTGGCAAAATGCGTTTTGTCAGACCCTCGAACCAGACTGTCTGCCTTCGGCCGAACGGTTTCAGGCGGACAGTTTGGTTCTTGTGTCTGACAAAACGCATGTTGCCCTCGAAGTCAGTAAATGTATAGTGTAACCTTACTGTACATACCATAGGAGAAATTGACATAATTAAACTGATTTAATGTTATTCTCATCTTAGTGTTACTGTATATATCATAAGAAAAAGTAAAATTGTTTAATGAAGTCATGATAAGGAATGAGAAATATTATTTCTTCAACATAATAGGTTTATTGATTAATCGTTATCATAGGTTTACTCTTTCTGCATATTCTTTAAAATTTCCAAAATATCTAAGTTAGGGAGTTGAAAAAATTAAGGAATGTATATTAATAAACATATTATGAGATCTAATATTAGTTTGCCTAGCATAAAATAAAAAAAAGAATTCCTATGAGTAAAATTCTTTTTAGCATCGGGCGCGGCATTCTGCGGTATCGGGATAGTAGAGTCGGGGGAGCAGTGTGATTGCGGAATAAAGATTAGTGTACAGACAGGTGCTCCCACTCTCGGAATAGTGACCCTAACGACAAACTGATGTGTACATACAGAAATCCGTCATATAAATGCAGGTGGGCAATGATTATTTGTTGTTTTTTTTTAAGATTTGAATTCATATTATACATTGTAATGTTCTTTCTAGATATCTATACAACGAAAATACACATGTAGTAACCTATTATGACAAACGATGGTCGAAAATATATTTAAGAAATAAGGCATCATTTATTGAGTTTTATTGGGATGTAAAACGGGTTGGTCACGTGATCAAATCCCATAAAGTCCGAAGGGTTATGAAATTTACTATTCCTAGTCAGGAAATATAATGAAAACGACGACGAATCAACAAGCTCAATAGTCCTTTAGATGAGACCGTATGAACCGAGGCCCCGTGTTGCAATAGGTGCTTGCACGAAAAAGATCCCTTACTGCTCAAAGGCCCTGAGTGCTGAGCATAGGACAAATTTGTAGCCCTCCACCAGCAAGTGGGGGCGTGTCCATATGAATGAAAAATTCTCGAGAGGGACGTTAAACAGCATACAATCAATCAATAATTCCCGGAGGATATAGAATCGTGTCTGAAGAGTGCACAAGAATTCTGCGTATATCTAGCGTCAAGAAATGTATTTCACATTTATCACACAATGATTTGATTTCTCTTGTATCAAGCAATATCACTGGCTGAATCATTCTGAGGAACATATAATATTTTGTATAACATAACTTGCCTACGTCACAGTGAGTAACGTCAAAAACATATTACACCGCTTGTCGTTGCTTTTAAAAAAATATACTATATTTGAAGCCTTTTTCTGGTGGGAAATTGTCTTATTGTCTACACTGAAATTAAATTATAAGGAATGAAGCTTATTTCAACTTATGTTATACGATTTATCATAACTTGGGGCAGTTTATGCTTTTTTATAAATCGCTTCGTGGTTTATAAAAGGTATAACATAAGTTTGAATAAGCTTCATTCCTTAAATAAAGATTCTTGATTTTTCTCACGGTGGGTGTGACCAGTCAGCAGGGGATGCTCACTCCTCCATGGCACCTGATCCCACTGCTTCGGAGACCCGTGTTTTGCTCTGCTCCTATTTTGTATATTGTTTTATGGGCTTTGATATTGAATACTGTTATCTCCATATCCTTCTTCAATAAAGATTCTTGTATTTTTTTTAGTCCAACAGAAGGCCCTTGTTGTACTGAGAGTTGTGATTATAAACCAGCTAATACCTCTACCTGTCTTGTATTCTTTGTAGTCTTACAGAAGGACAGTGTTGTACTGAGAGTTGTAATTATAAACCAGCTAATACCTCTACCTGTCTTGTATT
>NW_026925700.1:0-26504 GCF_032062105.1 Saccostrea cuccullata
CATAGATATATTCAAAAATTTAATGTAAGTGTTCTCATCCAACAATACCTCAACGTCTCCCTGCATTTCATATTAACAGAGGATACTAAAGTTGTTAACAGAACATACAATTTTATCTTTATTCCCTAATTATCTTCATAAAGTATACGTTAATAACATACATGCATATTACATATGTTTGAAATTTCCATTTAAGATGCCCTACCTTCAATATAAATCTACCTCTGCTTCCTATGCAGCTATCTATTTTCAAATACTTGTGTGAAAGAATGAATTGCTGGCCCTGTTCTTTGAAGACAGTTCAGAAGACTTATTAAAGAATATACAAATCACTTTAACCTCAAACTATAGGAGTCCTATTAAGTACGATAGATAAAAATAAAGAACATTAAATTTAAAAAAAAATAAACATTACGGAACTCTTTATAAAATACTAGTATTCAGAATTAGATGGCCTGGAAAATAGTGTTTATGTTAACAATTTTATAATTAATATGAACGTACTGATTATTAACCTATTTTCATAACATCACTTAATTATCAGCAGTACTAAATCTTTGCTCAACGCTGGTAAGTCTTTCAGAGATTTTTTCAACCTGACCTTCAAGACTTGTTTTTATTGATGCTATATCAGAGTCCACTTTTTGTCCCCCGCTTTCGCGAAAGCGAGGGGACATTAAATCTCATTCGTCTGACCGTCTGTCAGTCTGTCCGTCACAAAAACTTTAACCTTGCCCATAACTTTCGATTTAGTGGAGCTATGACTTTCATATTTCACATGTGTATTCCTTGTGAGAAAACCTTTTTTGGATACCACCAAATTTGACCTTTTGACCTTCGACCTTGGAGTTTGACCCACTTTTACCCAAAAATTCCAAACTTTTACTTTGGCCATAACTTTTAAATGGTAGGTACTAGGACTTTTATTTTTCATGTATGTCTCGTTTGTAGCAAGACCTTTCATTGGATACCAACAACTTTGACCTTTTGACCTTGACCCTTGGAGATTTATGTACTTATGAAAAAACTTTAACTTTGACTAAACCTTTTGAATGGTAAGGGGCTAAGGATTTCATACTTCATATATGTAATCCTTTGGAGAAGACCTTTCATTAGATACCAAGAACTTTGATCCTTTGACCTTGACCTTGGAGTTTGACCTACTTTTTAAAAACTATTACCTTGCTTACAACTTTTGAACAGTGGATAGTAGGACTTTCATGTTTCACACATGTATTCTTTGTGGCAAGAACTTCATTGGATACCAACAATTTTGACCTTCTGACCTTGACCTGACCTTGGAGATTTATGTACTTATAAAAACTTTAACCTTGACCAAAACTTTTGAATGGTAGGGGCTAGGGCTTTCATACTTCAAATATGTAATCCTTGTGAGAAGACCTTTCATTAAATACCAAAAACTTTGATCCTTTGACTTTGACTTTGGAGTTTGAACTACTTTTCAAAAACTTTTACCTTGGCCACAACTTTGGAACAGTAGATACTGAGATACTGGGACTTTCATATTTCACATATGTATTCTTTGTGGCAAGACCTTTCATTTGATACCAACAACCTTGACCTTTTGACCTTGACCTTGGACATTTTTTGTACTAATAAAAAAATTAAACCTTGACTATAACTTTTAAATGGTAAGGGCTAGGACTTTCATACTTCAAATATGTAATCCTTATGAGAAGATTTTACATTGGATACCAAGAACTTTAACCCTTTAACCTTGACCTTGGGTTCAGATATGATTTCTAAATAAATGACATATGATAGGGTGTTCGTATTACACACAATACATCATAAAAAATGACATCTCACCCACAATGACACCGAAAGAAAGGGGACCAAAATTCCTTGAATTTGCTTGTTCAAACTTTTGATTCACGTTTGAAACTCCAGTTTCAATTGCAGCAAGAATAGAAGTAAGTGTTTTCTCGTCCTCAACTTGAGCTTCAAACTGGGTAAAAGAGTGTTGTGGAAGTTGAAAGGCTTCAAAAATGGATTTGATCGGCGTTACGATTCCTGATCCGTAAGATGTAAATGCAATAACCATTCCTATGCACTTTAACGAGGCAGGATTGTTACATATAACAATAACAAGAAAACATTGATGTAACCATCAATTGTCGCCCGGGAAATATATAAAGTAAACAAATGAAAATGTGTCTTACTCATCAAACCGCTTCGATATGTGTGAAAAGGAATTCGTCTTATTGATGGAGACGATAGTCGCAAATATTTTGAAAACTTGTAGTCGGATAAAAAATCCTGATACGTAAGATGTAAATGCAATAACCATTCCTATGCACTTTAACGAGGCAGGATTGTTACATATAACAATAAAAACCAAAGCCCCCGAGTCACCCCCATCCACAAAAAGTTGTTTTATGTTTGAAGGTAAAGAAGAATCAATTCTTGGACTTATTTCGTACTGGTTGTACAAAGTATGCGTGTTATTATTAACCCTTACATCTTGTTCAACTACTGTGGTCATTCACAGACAAAAGAATATGGCAATTACAGGTAAGAATATTGTTCGTAGTCTATAATGATCACAGATAATCATACTATTTTATCTCCTTCAGTAAATAAGTAGAATGACTTGAATCGAATTGAACAGTCTCAGAACAAAGGCGATAGAGTGTTTCATCTTTTAAATAGGGTCAATCTTATTAAATAGAATACTTGCGGGATTTTTTTTTCCAAATAAAGGCACAACATATTTTAGATGATGTACAAATACTGCTGTTTTATCTGATATGGCTGAAGCAAGATCAACTATCAACAGCTTTTGGATTTTGAAATATCTGAGATACGAGTCTGAAAACTCTGATATTCGCTAAAGAATCTATTAGAGATATTACTTCTTTGTACCAATCGAAAATCGTCGTATATGTCATTGGTTTCCTGTCCATTTTATTTCCACCAATCCACAACTCTGAATACGTATAATTTCCTGGATTGAAACCTATCGTAATTGTTAGGCTTAGCGCTAATTATGTTCCCCAAACGAAGTTGGGGAACATATTGTTTTTACTGTGTTTCTTATTATTATTATTAGGGTCTTTCGTCTCCAACGGAAGACCCTTCTATTATTCTATTGATTCTTTTTCACTTTTATTAAGGTCTTTCGTCTTCA
This sequence comes from Saccostrea cuccullata, assembly GCF_032062105.1. Classification (NCBI taxonomy): domain Eukaryota; kingdom Metazoa; phylum Mollusca; class Bivalvia; order Ostreida; family Ostreidae; genus Saccostrea; species Saccostrea cuccullata. Next base: position 3,152 of record NW_026925700.1, read on the forward strand.
GCGGAAGACCTTCTTGTTATTCTTAGGTTTCTTTTCCACTTTTATTATTCTTTTTTCTTACCGATTTTGTGCACGCGATTTCTCAAAAACGGCTCGATGGATTTCCATGAAACTTTCAGGACTTATGTTACATCACTTGAACCTTATGCATTTTTTTTCCGATTTGATGAAGTCACTTCCGGTTTGGAGATATTGTCGATTTTATGATTTTTGAAGGGTCAGTTTGTCCGCAGACTTTCTCAATAATGGCTCAAGATAGAAACATGAAACTTTCAGGTATGATAGACCAAAGTCTGTAGATATGTATAACGTATTTCATTTTAATCAGAAGGGCCGCACGTCGGCGCTCGCTATGGCCCGAAAATAGACGTATCACAAATTTCAAAATTTGTAACACTTTTTCGAAGATATCTTTTTACCTAAAAAATATTTTGTTAAGACATATAGAGCAAAAGAAGTGCAGCATTTTAAGATCTTTCAAATGATATCTCAAAAAAAGGACTGGCCCCTAAAATAAGGGGCCTGAGGGGGCCGAAACTTTTTTCTTTATATCTCAAAATTTATAAAGAATTTGTAATACGTCAAAGAAGCAAAGTTGTTTAAAAGATCAAGTTCAATCTATTGGCGTCGTGAAAATTCGTCTGGCGACGTCACTTCCGGCCAAACCGGAAGTAGTCTGAAAATACGTATTTTTACCGTTTATGACAAGTTTTGGGGTAACAAATGTCCCTGGGGGCATAAAAATTAATTTTCTGTCCGTCGTCGTCACTTCCGGTCAGACCGGAAGTAGCTAAAAATGGCTTATTTTTGCATTAATTAACATACTTTTAGAGGATTCAAGCTAATTTTGGGCGTTATTTCGTATTTTTGTTATTAAAAAAATCTACTTCCGGTCAAATAGGACGGAAGACCTACTCGTTGCTTTGCAACGAGCTTTGCTCTAGTTATTATTATTTTTTCTGTCGATATTTTGTGCAGACGATTTCTCAAAGATGCTTAGACGGATTTATATGAAATTTTTATGGATGATGTATCATGATCTGAAGTTAATAGGTTTTTTTTAATTTTTTGAAATTCACTTCCGGTCGTGAATTATCGCCCTTTAATTGACTTTTTAGTGACCATCCGGACAAAAACTCGAAAACGGCAAAAGTTAGAGTAATGAAATTTTCAGCAAATATAGTCGACATGTTGTAGTTTTGTACCTATATTTTCAAATCTTCTTGAAGTGCCTAGTATGGGAGCTCGGTAGGGGTCAAAATTTAGGAAACGAATCATGACCGATTTTTTGAGACATTTCGCATCATATCTTTTAAAGTATAAATATTTTGTTAAAAGTTACTGAACATCATTTGTGCAGAACATCGAGATCTTTCAAATCATACCAAGAAAAAAGCGCTGACTCATCACATTAAGAACAAAAAGGGGCCAAAAGTCTTCAATCGATAACTCTTTAACAATCAATATTTTGGTATATATTACTGAACAAAAAATGTAAAGCTTAACAATCTACAATTATATATTATGATTTTCGTGTCGTATGGTACATAATTAGGGGCCAAAAGGGGCCAGAATGCTAAATCTTTGATGCTTTATAACTCGAAAGGGAGAAATATTTTGATAAGCAATATTGAATAAAAGATGTTCAAAATAATGTTCTAAACAATATGCAACCTTTTATTTTTCGCTAAACGTCCCCGTTAGGGAGTTAAAGGGTTGGCCCCTAAATATTTCTTTTGCTAATAGCTCAAAAACAAAAAAGAATATCTGAACTGTTGTTGAACACAAAATGTTAAAAATCTTAAGATCTTTAAGAAGATATCAAGAAAAAGGGGCTGGGCACTCGAATTAGGGGCCAAGAGGGGCCAAAAGTCTTCAAACGATAACTCTTTATTAGTTAATATTTTGTAATACATTACTGAAGCAAAGATGTTTATCTCAACCATCTACAACTATATATTATGATTTTTATGTCGTATGGTACATAATTAGGGGCCACAAGAGGCCAGAATGCAAAATCTTTGATGCTTTATATCTCGAAAGGGAGAAATATTTTGAAAAGCAATATTGAACAAAAGATGTTCAAAATAATGTTCTGAACAATATGCAACCTTTTATTTCTTGCTCGACGTCCCCATTAAGGAGTTGAAGGGTTGGCCCCTAAATATTTCTTTTGCTATTAGCTCAAAAACGAAAAAGAATTTCTGAACAGTTGTTGAACACAAAATGTTAAAAATCTTAAGATCTTTAAGATGATATCAAGAAAAAGGGACTGGGCACTCGAATTAGGGGCCAAGAGGGGCCAAAAGTCTTCAATCGATAACTCTTTATCAGTTAATATTTTGTAATACATTACTGAAGCAAAGATGTTTATCTCAATCATCTACAACTATATATTATGGTTTTTATGTCGTATGATACATAATTAGGGGCCACAAGGGGCCAGAATGCAAAATCTTTGATGCTTTATATCTCGAAAGGGAGAAATATTTTGAAACAATATTGAACAAAAGATGTTCAAATTAATATTCTGAACAATATGCAACCTTTCATTTTTTGCTGAACGTCCCCATTAAGGAGTTGAAGGGTTGGCCCCTAAATATTTCTTTTGCTAATAGCTCAAAAACGAAAAGGAATTTCTGAATAGTTGTTGAAAAAAAAATGTTCAAAATCTTAAGAGCTTTAAGATCATATGAATAAAAAGGGCCGATTCCTAAAATTAGGGGCTGTTAGGAGCAAAAAGTCGATTTTTTAAGTCTTTAATGTTCAATGTCTTTTTACAGATTGTGGTAAATCATTATTTTAGAATGAAAATCGCAATCAAAATCTTATCTCCTCTCATCAAGAATTGGACGGAAGACCCACTCGTTGCTCGCAACGAGATCGTATCTAGTTCTTATTATTATTTTTCTTCCTGGGAAAATTTTGTACGCGAGTGATCTTGTAAACTACACATCCGACTAAGGTAAAACCTTTTTAGGGTCAGTAGGCATGTTATGTAGATTTGCGGAACAATCGTCATTTTGCGCGCACGTGCTTGCAAGAGCGTGCACGTGCAACACGTGAAATGACCGATTTAATTGATATACGCGTAACTTTTTACATTTTTGATGAAATGCTTTGAAACTCATAATATAAGGATATATTAGTAGCATAGACAATATGACATTGTCAAAATAGCAAGATCTCACGCGCATGCACGTGCGCTTCGCTCTGATTGGCTGAAACTAAAGTCTCAATATCTTTCTTATTTTTTGACAAAATCCTTTGAAATTTTGAAGATAGCCACGCATTAGGATATCTTACAACATGATATACAGCAATTATCATGAAAACACGTGCATGCACGTGCGCTGCAATCTGATTGGCTTAAACTTTAGATAGCTATAACTCCCTTGCTTTTCAACCAAACAGGATGGGATTTGGAACATAGATAGATGTAATGGACGTCTACAATAATGTATGTCACCATGCACATGCATACACGTGCCTGTACGTGCGCTGCAATCTGATTGGCTGAAACTTTAAACAGCTATAACTCCCTTGGTTTTCAACCAAACGGGGTGGGATATAGAAAATAGATAGATGTAATGGACTTTTACAAGAAGGTATAATCACCATCCTCATGTATGCACGTGTGTGCACGTGAAATAAGTCAAATCAGAAATACACTTGAATGAGCGTATTTTTTAATACTTTTGGATTAAATACTTTAATATTAAGTATATTAAAATATATAGATTGTGAAGACAAGATGATATGGTCATTACGCACATGCATTCACATGTGCATGCGTGCAATGATAACATTTGAATGAACTTGGTACACTTCTGGGTAATTAAAATTTGTTAAAGTCTCAAATGCATAGAGTTTGTCTTATTTAATGATTCTTACAGGGAATATGGCACCACAAAGGAGTTGGGAAGCGTTTGGGGAACATCTGTAACGGTCCCCGTTACAATTAGCACTAGTTTTGGTTTTGTTTGAGAATGTCAATGATATTGTGATAAATACTGTGTCATCAGGTTATTTTATTTATATCTTGTTGTCTAATGATATAAATAAAGTATGATATTGAAAAACATAATTTATGGTATATGTCGTGTTACTTTCAATAATATTGTGTAGTTAGCTCTAATGCTTATTGGTGACAAGATTTGACTTAACCCCCTTCCCTGTAGTCACTCATTTTAACGCATTTACCATTTCCTATTTCTAACGCAAAATCACGCATTTACCGTTTCCCCGCAATCACGCATTTTCACTCACTTGAAAAAGTTCATTTTATCTTTAATTTGAATCCAATTTTCTTCTATTTTATAATTACCGTTCACGGTAGCTCAGTCGGTAGAGCGCTCGCTCCGTGATCGGGAGGTCGTGAGTTCTTATCTCGGCCGCGACTGACCTAGTCGTTAAAATGGGTAGCAACTGTTCCTTCGCCATGCGCTCGGCACTTTGAACGTGAAAGTTGCATGGTCCTTCGGATGAGACCTTAAAAACCGAAACCCCGTGTCAGCGGCAGGCGTTGGCACGATAAAGATCCCTCACTGCTCAATTGAGTGCCGAGTAAAGGTCAAATTTTGAAGCCCTTCACCGACACACGGTGACGTCTCCATATGAGTGAAAAATTCTCGAGAGGGACGTTAAACAATATACAATCAATCAATCTATTTTATAATTGCTAAAATATCAAAAAAAATAGGAAAAGTTATTTCCTTATTCAATATTACATCATAATATTATTTACGCTAAATTTTAGCAAAAAATTGTACTGTGCATAAAGTGCTTGCGGGGAAATAGTTAATGCCATATCTCTATGACGTGAGCATGAAGTGTGTGTGTTGTTTAACAGATCCGTAAGTTGTAAAGACTTAATGAGCATAAAAACCATCAATTATATTTTTCCAGTGGTCATTCCAATGGGCATGGAGCGCACAGAAATAATAGGTAGATATTGATCCTGAATACACATGATCTCAGTGACTTTTATCCGTTCGTGTCGTGTTGTGAAAACTTTGACACTTTGAAAAACTTTGGGGAAAACTTTGACACTTTTAAAAACTTTATCGAAGACTTTGACTCTTTGAAAAGCTTTATCAAAAAATTTGGCACTTTGAAAAACTTCATTGAAAACTTTAACAATTTAAAAAAGTTTATTAAAAATTTTTGACTCTTTGATAACATTTGGCGAAAACTTTGACACTTTGAAAAACTTTATCGAAAACTTTGACACTTTGAAAAAGAACTTTATTCGGTAATAACCAATATTTGCCCCCCCCCCCCCCCCCCCCCCCAATCAAACTTTGATGGAGATATATTTAAGGTAGGTCGCGGGTTTACTGCATAAAAATTCTTACGAGAAAACATATCCTGAAAATTTGATATAATGTTCCTCAGAATTTACAGCGTATTATCTGCAATTTTTATAAAATTTGCCTACATAGTTTTAATGCTATATAACTATAAACGCGGTATTATTATTAGTACATTTTTTACGCTTTACTGTTGAAATATATGGAAAATGACGTTTTTAAGCCAATTTTGTGAAAATAGTTTCTTTTAAAAAGGTTGGATAACTTTTTAAAGACGTAGACGAATTAGTCAGGAATTTCAAAATGTCAAGATGAGGTAAAATCAAAACTATGATATAAAAAAATCAATATGTCTTCTCGCTAGATTTTTCGCTAAATAATTTCAAAGTTTCCTTTTATATTGCTGAAATGTTGCATTAATGGCGTTATTTATGTCTACAACGTCATTTGTTGAAAGAAGTAACGTTTACCTTACGAATATAAATATTTTGACATTTAGAATATGCAAGATCTAAAAAAGGTCATAGACGCGAAATTTAATTTTATTTATCATTTAACTTATCGCGAAAATATATTAGGATGACCAGCAACTTATTTTCACTAGTGAAATTCATATTCTGATCACAGAGTCAGAATGAACGATATAAACATTCCTCGTGCATGAGAATGAACATGCAGCGACAACACCGCGAGTGATAAAATATTAGTCCCTGTATTTTTGGGAAATTCATGGTGAAAAGGATTTCAGGCATAACACATAAATTTGATCGCTTTATTAAAAAAAAACGGTAAAGAAAACACTTCCAGATACTGGGGAAATTGGCCGGAGGGGGGGGGGATGTTACTTGCATTTTTCTTTCTACATTAGACGCAAGCTAGTATATGGGCCTAACTCTTAAATATTTGTTAGTTTCGAATTCTCTTAATCAAATTTCCATGCACAAAATGTAAAATACATATACTTGCATTGAGCTCTTACACTTTGACTTGGACTAGAGCTTTTGTTTTAAAACGTTTAATTATAGAAAAAAAGATATTTGTAAATTGTTTACAGTGTTATATAGGTCTTACAGTTCAGGCCCAGGGATCATGAAGCATCTTAAGCATAAGACATTTTTCTGTTGTACTAAAAATAAATGTTGTGGAAGTCAAACAAGCCAAAATCAAACTGTTTCCCAATATTGTCTAACAAAAGAGTTGTTATTTGCAAAATTAGAGATTTATTCAATTAAAAATAAATATTTTACAGAAGATTGGAATTTTGACTTAAGGCTAAGTTTGTTTCATGATCCCGGGGCCAGGTGTTTGTATAAATTTGGATTTTGAATGCATTTCACAATTTATTAGCTAGTAGAACAAGGCGACTACATGAGATTTAAATACATAATAACAAAACAATACTTAATAATAATGATGATAAGAAAATGAAAAAAAGAGGGAAATACATCATGTATTAAATTTAATGCGTTTTTAGTGTTGAGGATTGATTCCATCCTGAAAATTATACGCATATTTTCGCCCCGGCTTTGATTGGAAGTCATGATGCAATACGCATGTTCCCCCGAGTTGCAAATAACGTGCGTAAATACAACCCCTCAAGTTTTCCGGTTAAACAATTTTATTTATGAAAACTTTCTTTCTGCATACCATAACTTTCACGCTGACTTATTCTGATTGACTTTTAGCAGTTTAGTAATACATTATAAATTATTCCTTTCATTCGGTATTGTATTTTTCCTAGGGCATTACATATAATCACATCAGAGTTCAGACTGAAATTTAATTATAAAACATGTATGAGGTTTACGTACAATAGCATGCACTTTGTTTTAATCTACTTGATACGTAAAGACTTGAAGTCATTCGCAGAGAATTAAGCGGGAAACAACGCAACGTTGTCTTTGTGACGTAACTGACGTCATAATCAAATGTGCACAAAATAGGCGCTCGAATCGTCGAAATTGTGTACCAAAATTGATGACAAAAGCAAACCCGCGACCTACCTTAATTAAGTTCTTAAACAGGGGAGTATGTGCTGACTTCAAAGCACTGAATATTTTCATAAGTAACGACGCCATATGTACGTAATGACGTCACAAACATGAGGGATGCATTATATATAACAAGGGGGAAATCTGGTAAAGAAAAGAATGGTCAAAGCTTCTCAGGTGAGCGATGAAAGATTATATGTCCTCGATTTTTTGTGGAAATGCGAACTTCAGAGTCAAATCTAATGTCAATCTCACTCTCCCCACCCACACTCCCTCTTTCCCCAGTCTCTCACTCCATCTCCCACTTGCTCTCTCCCCTCTCTTACAATGTAAATAGTTCTTATCCACTACAAAGAGAAAATTCTTATCGTTATATTAAAAGAAATTATAAATTGTTTATTCTTGATCTTTTTACTTTAAAATGTATTTAGCATAATTCTTAATTTATACAAAAAATAAATGTAATTTAAGATTACAAGGGCGATAACTTCATAACAAGAAAATAATTTCTCCGACTACTCGATTATATCACTGCGTCGATCAATTTATAATAGTTTTTATATTTAATTGAATACTATTTGTTTGACCCTTAAGAAAAGTAAATGTGCCGCTTGTGCTCTAAATTATCCATATACAGGTACGAGGTCTATAAAAATATTTACTTCACCAAGTATGTTAATATACATGTAGGTTTAACATTCACTATCCCTTTCCAGTGTATGCATTGAGTTTACTGAAATTAATTCTATTCCTGTTCAAGCATCGTTGTTGCATTTTAAATGTTATTCATAAAATTATTTATATGATATGACTCCTTCATTGTTTTACCTGGTATGTCTCATTTCATAAAAACCTACATGTAACCTTTATTTGTTGCATAGTTCTACTCTACTAGCCATAGATTTCCACGTTTTTGAATGGACAGTGTTAAATGATTGACCGTTAGGCCATTCTCGTAATCTGAGCAACTGTTCACCCCATAACAGGCCCTGATCATGCTTCGGGGGAAAGTTTCGAACATTTGATTAAGCAATACGGTCATCTAATCAAAAAGCTTTCCAAAATGTGGATATGGATAATTGTTACAAGCATAGGCGTCGGAACAAGGGGGAGGGTTATAGCAAAAATAGGCATTATATAGGCATTGAAAAGTGGAATTTAACTTTTTTGTTGCCTTAGCCCCCCCCCCCCCTCCTCCACACACACACACACACACCCTCACACACACACACACACGTTCGATTAGCCCCCTCCGCCCTTTGAATTTGCTTCCGATGCCCATGACAAGGTTACCGGTGTCGCACAAAGCAGACTCCTAAACCTATGTAACATAATAAAGAGTTTGTAGAAATCGAAAAAAAACATTGGATACCAAAACAGTGCATTGTTTCAATGGACTTTTAAATCTTACAATAGGCAATTACTTCACCATTGAGTAGTGAGGGATATTTTAATGCCCCCATAATCATATTCGGGGGTATATAGTTTTGCCTCTAGCTTTCTGACCGTCCTTCTACTTATCAGGCACCTAGCAACAGGGTGGGGGGGGGGGGCAGGGGGACCTGCCCCCATTTTTTCCCAACATTACTTTAACTATTATAGAAATGTTCATTGAAAGGCTGGTTGCCCCCCCCCCCACTTTACACTACAGGAAATTGATATGAGGGAAATGTAGTGCTGAATACCATAAAATTGCTGCTGAAAGAACTTAAATTGGCATTGGAAAAGTAGGCCTCTAACACCCCCCCCCCCTCCCGAAATAGGATTTTTGAGTTTGGGCAATTCTCCTTTCCTTTTTTTTTTTTTTTTTTTTTTTGGCTTGTCAACTTTTTCAAGCAAGTAAAAAAATCTCTGGCTGCCCCCCCCCCCCTCCCCACTTTCAAAACGATGTTACATTGATTATGAAAGCTAAAAGCTAATAAATCATCCAAAACATATCAAAAAATACAAATGTATTGTCTTTCATCGGAGAAAATTGTTATTTATAAATTGCCAAACTTTGAAGCAAGCACTTATGTGGCAATGCATTTTCTATTTTTATTTTATTTTTTGTAATATTGGGTCCTTGGAGACGTTCGCGTATAAATGTGTAAATTGGACAGCAAAATACTTTAGGATTAATCATATTTAATTAAACCATATTGTAACTAACTAAAATTCAATGGCATTAAAAACCACCCTTTTAATTCCTATGGTCTGCTAAACGGGCAACTTATTATTTCGTTATAATGAGATAATTAACTCGTTATCTCTATAATTCATTAAAATTACAACTAACAGTAACGGAAGTAACTGCAGATCTGTAGCTTCATGGTTTTATATATATATATATATATATATATATCTTCAAAGACAAATATATATAAAGCCATAACTCTACAGATCTGTACAGAGCTCTATATAACAGGAGAGAGTTACAATGTAGATATAAGTCGGGTTCGACATTCTGTAGGATCGTCAACAAGAAGACGAAGAAGAACTGTGGTCAGTGTGGAACATAAAACCGTAAGTAGGGGGGCCTAACAAGTATTTTGAATGTTAAAACATTAATGTTTTGGTAAAGGGAGGGTTTTTGTCGAAAGAATGCTATATCACTGAAAGATTGGTATGCTTTCGTATTTTTTGATAGGGCCAGGCCTACTTTTTTGCTAAATGTGACTCAGGATTTGTATTTTATTTTAATGATTTGTTTCATGAATGGATAAATTTATCCTTACTGTTGACAGATATGGATGAAAATAAAGAAGAAAACCATTCAAAACACGAACAAAGTCCTCACAGAATTTTTGAAAATGCTCAAAAAGTGAAGAAAAAAGATGCTAAAAAACTCGTATCTGATTCTGATTCATGTGAATGTCAGTTTGATGGAAAACACATAAAAGCAGAACTTAAGCGAAAACCAAGGAGTGGATCTAACCAATCAAAATGTAGCTTTAATTCCAATGTAAAGTCTGGCAGAACTCTTACAGTTCCATGTTCATCATCAGAAGCATGCGAATATGACAAAGAAAACGGGGAAGATGAAGATGAAGGGGAGACAACCCAAACAGAGTATCCAGAGTTATCTTCCTTACTTCATGACTTGTGTAGTGCTAAATATAGTAACAATTTAAATGAAAACAAAATAAAATCTTCAGCCATACAGCCAAAGAACCGCAGAGATTCAAAAACACAGAGACCTAATCTTAGGTCAGCAGAATCTAACGAACCGCAGAGTTCAGAGGCGGGTACCATTCAGGAACAGGGTACCAGCCAGACATGTGATTTTATTTCAGGGCTGCATTATGCCATTCCATTTCTGTCTGATAAACTGAAATCTAGCTTGTTTAGCAGACTGAGATGTCAATCAGAGCCAAAAGAAATAGGTATGACATCATATACCAGTAATATGCCTAGTCATTGTGAAGACAGAGGAATTTTTTTTAGTTTTAAATCTAATGTTTTGAGATAAGATTTTTTTTTTTTCATATTCAAATTCTTTTATCAGACATGGGGTAAGATTAAATTCCTTGTTCACCATACTGAGATACACACTGAGTCACTGTGATGTAAAAATGTAAAATGATGTACATGTACTACACAACTTTACCTTCGAACACATGTTGAAAAAGAAACATTTTCGTATGTTTTAAAACCTCTACATCTTATATAAACATTTTCTGTAATTATACTGATAGGTGCCACAAAGAGTAGCAAGGATCAGGAAACTGACCACTGTGACTATGACAGCAGTGATAGTGGAAGTTTTGTTTTGGAGGAAAATCCTGGTCTTGACAACAAACATCTACCTTTATGTTGCCAAGACTACCACGAGGATGGTGCATGTTGCCATGAGGACAGTGGTGCATGTTGCCATGACAATGAATCACAAACAGTTTGTTCTGGAGGATTGACTGAAGTAAACAATGAGTCACAATCATGGAGCAGAATATCCCCTGCCAGATTTAAGGAAAATACGGGTTATAGTCATTTTCATCATGGCTGCTGCAATTACCATAGCAACCATTGTGAAAAAAGAAAACAAGACCAAGAATTTGGAGACAATCACCATGATCATGATACAGGCATGATTCAATCAGATTATCATGATAGTGGTTCACAATGTTGTAGTTGTGAACAAAATGGAGAAATGTACGATAATTGTCATATTGACAATTCTAATGATCAGGCTAGAGCAGGCGTTTCTGAGGACCACCACTCTGAGGACATTGAGGACAGTTACAGCGGGGTTCTGTCTGAGGACAGTATATTTGGGACCATCACGTCTGAGGAGGAGCAGGTTGAGGAGTCTGTCAGTAGGATCGCCGAGGACGTGGAAAAGATTGACCTACTCGGTCACTTCCTGGAGGAACGAGATGAGGTTTGTCATGTTTGTGTGAAGGAATTCATGCTTAGGATATCATTGTTAGAGAGAAATTTAATCAATGTGATTGGAAAACTTTTCATAAATTTGGCAAAAATTATAAAAGTTTTATACACTACATGATTTGTATGTACCAATTAAGGTATCATTGTCTTTACCATGTTTACATACCATGTACATATTCATAAGGAATTTGCAAGGCAATATTTATTTAATTAGCATTCAAAATATCATCACCTAATTTGTAGATATTTTAAAGTTGGAATAAAATCTAATATGAATACAAGAAAGAAAATACATATTGTTTTGAAAATTTGTGTATGAATCAATTTTTTTTTTTACAAGTGTTTGGTAAGGAGCGTTTCTTGATCATATCAATCATACTTTAGATTGTCAATAATTTCGTTTATTTTGTTATACAGACGTCCAGTGAAGGTTCTGAGATGGTTCCTGACCTATTTTCTAGCCTCAGTTCTGACAGTTGTCAAGCAGACGACGAGTTTGAGTGTGACTGCGGGCACTGTGTGGGATCAGGCCCTGGTCACCATGACAACGACCTTGACCTTGACTGGCAGGTGGCAGGGAGACTGGAGAGTTCTACTAGGGGAGTTAATTCTCATACACAAAATAGGGATCCTGAAGAACTTTCCAGTGAAAGGTATGTCAGTGATGGATGGCATATTCAGCCATATTGCTTGCCATTATTAATGAACAGATTGTGTTTGGAAAAAATAACTTTTATGTACATGAGAGTGGTTTGTTATACTTGAGTTGCTTGTACAGCTATTGTATCTTAAAATGAAAATGATATTTATGTGTTTTTAGGTACTTAAAAGCTAATGACATTTCATAATCAATTATTCACATGTATTCATCCTCAACATTACTTTCAAGGTGTTGGATTAATTCACTGTGATTGTTTTGTAAAATTTCAGAACACCCCTGGGAGCCTCAGTGACCTCTGACCCTGAGGATGATGATATAGAGGAGGGAGTCTATAGGTTCAGTCTTCTGCCTCCATTAAACTCAGAACAGCTAGAGGCCATGTTTGAGGTAGCAGAGAAGTCTAATGTCTCTTCTAATAACTTTTAATTATTCAGAAACAACTAATGATGATAATTTAAAAATCCTTTGACCCTAATTTTCTACTTTTAAATTCCTGACTTGTGCTCATCCATAGTTCTAAAGGGAGAAGTGCAGCATATAGACAAAATCATATTTTTTTAAGAATCACTATGCATATCTGATTCATGTTTTCTTAGTTTTTTGGGGGTACAAATCTAGTTACTTCCCTTATTTTAAATATAAAGATCAATTTCATGAAAGGATACACCAAAGGTTTCCAAAGGGCAAAATCTAATTTGCTTGTAATTCTTTCATTAACAAAGATAACACATTAAAAGTATATGTCATTTGAAAGCTTGTTAAATTTACTATTTAATGATCCTAATTTAAATTTTCAATTTTATCTTATTAAAGAGTTTATTTAATGTTAATATTAGTGCATTTATATTTTATAAATCAATTTTTTTGTATTCCACCTCTCAAAGTCAAAATTTTGTCTCAATGTAGATTAAAGATTGAACTTTAAAACTATCTCAGATTTTTGATAAATCTTCCTATTCAAAAGTTATATCCATTTGTCTTTCAATGTTACCAATTTATCATTTCCACCAATAATCCGAGAACTGAGCAAGATATCAAAACTTTGAGATACAGTTTTGTGAATACACATTTGAGACACATTCTGGCCAGTTTTCAGAGAAATTGGTCAATAAATAAGGGAGCTGAATCTTTTGAAATAATACCACCAACTGCCTGATCTTACTTTACAGTAGAGGGCAAAAACCCATTACACAACAAAGTCTGCCAAAGCTGGAAATATATGACACCTTGGAGATTCAGCTTTGGATACCTGTCACTTATCCAAACTTCCTATGCATATTCACAAGAATGGGAGGTTCTGTTCTTTTATTTAGATGCTTTTAATGAAGTAAAATAGGTTCAATTCTGAATCAGAAAGATTTCCCTGCAAAATGGCAAGAGCTAAGCTCCACCTCCTATTTCATGGTCATTAGTGACCTGTTAGATCTCCTTCCCTAAATCTAGAGCCCCTGTAGTTTAATTACTGATAACCTCTGTGTGGCTAGTGAAGAATTCCCCAAGTGGTCACAGTGATTTATTGCTCCTTTCAGCAACAGACAGTTACAGACCAAATCAGAAACTTCAATAACGGCACATTCAAATGTGTTAGTGTTTAATAATCAGCAAGAATTTTTCATACATTATAAAGCAGTGATTAGCATTGTTTTCTTAGCCAAAAATCTCAAAATTGACAAAAATTTTGAAAAAAGCCTTTGGTGTATCCTTAAGCTTTTCTTACAATATATCAAGACATATACATGTATAAATTTCTGCAAAATTTGCAGTCAAGATATGGTTTACATAAAACTTTAGAGTGATATTTTTAGTCAATACATGTACATGTATCTCCTATTTACATGTATGTTCATAAGTGGAGTGGGGTTTTTATGTACTGTGTCACTTTCTGACATTATTGAATTCTTTTTATTACAGAGAATGATAGCCCAGCTACAAGATATTAACCTTGGAGGTGGAACAGAACAAGCCCCGCCCCCTGCATCTACATCGACCATTGAAAGCCTTCCTTACAACACAGTCAATGCCCACCAAATTGGTATGGCCAATAAATACACAACAATATACGTAGTTAGATTAATTTTTAGTCGTATGTTATAGTAAGATATGTTGAATTGAATCAATTAGTAAAAAAATGCTCAAGAATGTGTATATTAATTATCTTTTATGTAAAATGTATTACAATTCCATATTCTGTCCAAAAGATTTGACAATCCTTCTCTTCAGGAATATATTGATAATATACAGCTGTATTTTACTGTAGACATACTTACATGTATTTCCACAGGGTCATAATTCCGTGGAATCTCAATTGGAAAATTATATGGATTTCTTAGACTGTCACTTTATTGTTTACATTTATATTTAATACGCTTTGAAAAAGTGCTTCTACAGTACAGTGTAAGCATTATACATGTTTTATGATGGATTTATTTATTTTTACAGATGACCTTGCCCCTTGCTCCATTTGTTTGTCCTCCTTTGTTGTCATGGATACCACTTCCCATCTGTCCTGCAATCACTTGTTTCATCTTCACTGCATTAAAGCCTGGCTTACAAAGGTAGAGGGCATTATCTTAAAATGCAGAAAGCGTTTTGTATAATTTTGACATGGATTCAAGTTAGTTTGTTTGAGCTATCATTGAAATTCAAAAAAAAAAGAATTTTCTCAAGATCAAATTTGAATTTAACTGATGTTTGCCACAGACCTAAAATGATGGTTGTATTTGGGGAACAGACCAAATTCAATGAACAGGTAAATGACTGTATTAATTCAAATCAATAATTAATTACACAACTTCTATTGTAGTCTGCAACATGTCCTGTCTGTCGCTATCGTGTGGAGTCACCAACAGCTCCATAGAAACAGAGCATGCTCAGTCAACAGGAAATGATGTCATAAGTTCCTTACCTTAATTGTGATGTATAGAGGTCAGCAAAAACTAAGAAAATGTGACACAACGAGGGACAGCATAATAATATTATTTTAATATTATTTAAATATCTACAGCAAAATACATTGTATGTTTGGTTTATGTTCAACATTTTTTTTAATTATGAATTAATTTATTAAGGCTAATCTTGAAGTAATATAACATTTACTGCTTTTGCAATATTCATACCAAGATTTCTAAAGCTTATTTTTATGATTCATGTCATATTTCAGGGCTCTCGATTCTCTAAAATTGGGGCCGTTCAACGGCCCCGTTCCCAATGCAAAAAAGGTACCTTTTTTCCCAAAAGAAAGGTGTAAATTTCCCAATTTCCATCCAGAGTAAAATATTAATTAAAAAATAAAAGTCCATCAAACCTAATCGCAAAAAAAAATCCCCAACAAAACACATTTGCAAATGAAAGTGAAACTGTACTACTATTTTATTAGTTCGCACCAAATGCATTCTTAAACTGGTTCGGGGAACCAGATTATTGTTTTTACAAAAATGTATACAACTACATGTATGAGTGCAGAGTATATCGTTATGTAGTTTCGACAAAAACCAGCATTTTGGTTTCAAAAATAGACATTTCATTTAAACATTAGTAAGCTGCACCTAGAAACATACCCGCGCTTCGGCATGTTCAGTCTCGCGCTGTATTGGTAAGCAAAGTTGCCCATGTGATCGAGGAAATTCGGGACTATGTGACTAGCGACTGTCACGCAGTAAGACATATAACCGCAATATCAACACTCAAAGATAGTAATGACAAAGGTAATGTACTTTCTTAAATTAGCCTACGTACCCATGTTTGTTCTGTTTAACTGTTTATTCAAACCAGAGTTAGCATTGATGATAAAATGCTAGAAAAGCAAAATTTGAGGATTTTTTTTAATGAATTTGTGTTATCCAACTTTTCCCAAAATGACGATAATTTTCCCAATTTGAACGGCCCCGGCCCCAGTCCCAAAAAGTGGTGTGAGAGCCCTGTATTTGCATTTTGTTTCTTTTCTTTTTTAAGTAGCAAGTCTTGATACTTTAAGAAGTATACTAGGCTAAGCATTTCTGAGACTCAGAGAGTATTAATTTAATTGTTATTTGTTATTTAGAGAATCATCTTTATGGAATGATATTTCTCTATTTATTTCAATTGATGTGATGTGTATGTGTTTTCTTTTTGGCTGGGAACAGGTTAAGGTGCAATATTTATCTACAAAGAATCTACTAGCTTTATGTACTTAATGCACGTACATACAACTGGGTAATCATTAATGACTTTTTTCTTTCATTTATATATATTACATTGTAGAGGCCAAAATATAATGGAGTATGCATGAACATGTAGCTTTCATTATACAGGTAGAAACATCTTCATTCTTTAGAATGCATGTATTTATGCACTGTAGTTTACACTGTAAGGGTACATTGTCAATTGTAAATCATATTAATTTTTACCGCCTTTGATGCAATCATTTAAGAAATAAACAACGTTATTCAGTGAACATGGCATTATGAATAGCAATAGCTCTGCTGGCATATTTTCTATGATGCGCGCTTTTATTACTTATATTTGCATTCTTTGATTTATTCAAAAATATCGGAGGAAATCCTGACTTACATAAGGACGCGGCTTCTAGTCTTTAGTAATGAAAAACATACAGCTTTAAAATCAGTACACCTGATCAATGATACTTTTATCTAATAAATCACAAACAATTATAAAGTATTTCCCTCTCAAACACAGTTATCTGGATACAAGTAGCGCCGTCAACACATTCTCTTAATTTTTGTTTTTATGCAGTTGTGACGTCATCAATCAACATTATTGAAACCCTAGAACTAACAAAAATCAACAATTTTTAAACACTATGATGATCATGCTTTTATAATGATTATTACTCCAGAATGCTTTTCTATTTTTTTTTAGTTCTTCTATTTATTTTTAATAGCTGAAATTATTCTTGAAGTCGATATACTAGTTTTACTAGTTTTCTGAATGTTATTACCCAAGTGTGAAGAGTTATCGTTTTTCGAACAAACATGCATGACACAAAAAATAAAAATAGGGCAGTTTTCTACAATTTTTAAAAAGTTTTATTATACAATTAAATACATTGACCAAAATTAAATTTTTAAAGATATAAATCAGCAATTTTAATTATTCTGAATTTCTTTTTTCTCAAAGAATATTATTAAAAACTTATTTTTATTCCTTTTACGAAATGTTTCATAAAAAAATACTTCTAGACACACTATATAAATGTAGTAGAGATTGTTCTTCAGGAATTAGATAGAGCAACTGCACTCATAGCAGAAGCAGTAAGTTGCATCTATAGTCCTATGAACGCAGTTGATGACTACATGTTCATAGTGGGAGAGAGCAATGGATTACAGCGAATTACGGAATAGCAGTTAAATTTTCAATTGCTTGCTGGATAACTCAATAGGGTATTTAATTTGGTCTAACAAGTATCATATTAGGTTTGAATCTAGGTCACAAGGTTACTCAGGTGTATCAATAGATTTTACAGGTAAAAGTGAGTTGATTTCAATGTTGTATGAAGCCTCATGTATGGGCCAAAGTGTTATGCAGTAAATACATGCAATATTTTTCTTTAATTGCAAATATTTTTCAGTAGAATTGTATTCTAGCTCTTCAGTAATGCGTACATCTTCTGCATACTATCCTTTCTAATTCCTTCCAAGTCTTGTCACTTCCACCATAAAAACCCCTTGTAATCTATGAAAATCAAAAGCCTGAAAGGCTTCAATGGCGTCGAACAAGAAAAACAATTTCAAAAGATCTGCAAATAGGTCAAGTGAGTGACTCCGGTAACATAATAATAAAATTAAAAAAAATAGTCTTAACACAAATACAGTATAGGGCCTGATAGCCTTGTGTCCTGGTCCGAATGAGTCAGGGTTCGAATTGACCGGACATCGTCAGAAATGTCCATATCAATCTAATTTCTTTTCAGTCAATCGAAGACATATGAAGGGTTTCATAAATTATTTTAATTAATTGCCATTGTCAGAGTGTTGTTCTGTTGTATAGTGATTGCATCTTAACTACAACCATGACTCTAATGTTACAAGTACGATCGACTTACGATAAGGCGCGGTAAACAAATGGAGGAAATGGATAAATACAGTAATACTGGCATTACTGGTCAATATCATAGGTTGTTCGGCTAAAATTGGATTGAAGATCGTAAAAGTAAGGCTAAGATTAAGAAATTCAATCTTTATAGTCTTGTTGTATTCGTGTTTATTTTGTAATTATTTTACCGTATTTAAGATTGTTTGTATTACAGTAATCGGTCCCAAAATGTGATTCATGTCATTCGACGCACCCTCTCAGTAGAAATTCATCCGCAACAACCATAACGGTTTTCTTGCGTAAAAATTAAACATAATATCGTTGTTTTGAAGTAGTATTAATTGAAGATACAATTGGTTTAATTTTATATTCAAGCTATTATTCATTGTGAACGTTTTAAAAGAAATTGGTTTACAGTTGTTGATATTTTCTATTGCGGATGCATCCACTGACACGTGCGGTCGCGTAAACCTGACTGATCGCTAGATGACGATCGGGCAAGCCCGACGCCATAATAACGTACAAGTAATTTCATATTAGAGGTTACATTTTCTCTTTTGGACAAAATGTTAGTAAAAAATATCACTAGCACCCATGTTTTAAACTGCTTAACATTGCTTAATCCTGAGCATTCAAATACATTGGTTTTTCCAAAACTTTGAGTACACTATTTGTTGTACATCAAAATCTCATCATCCATGATAAACTCACTGGCTTGATTTTATAATTTTGCTATAAATTTACTTTAGAATAAATTTATATATATAAAAACTAAAAGTTCTCAACTCTCATCACTGAACAATTCTCCAATTGTGAGAATTTGCTTTCATAATGTTACCTCTGTGTTATTTTTTAAAATATGAAAGAATAAAGTAAGAATTGAATCAATGTAAAGAATAGAATAAATAGCAGGAGTACCCAATCATAGTCATATATACATAAGTTCTTTTGTAAAACAAGCTCTAAATCAATTCAAATTTCAGAGAATTTTTTTTCAGAGAGTAACAGACATGAATATAGAGAAATTTGATGGGTGTAGAAATGTTCATTATAATTAATTTAATACATTTTATATGTGTTATTTATATCTTTCCAAGTATTTATAACATTATTCTGTTTACATGTGTGTAATCCATAAAGTGGGAAAATTGGAGTGGGGAGCTAACTTCCTGACTTTGTTAAACAATACCTTTTGTAAGAACAGAAAAGAGGGGCTGTCATTCACTAATTCTGCAAAAAATATTTTCAATTAAATAAAAGTACTGCATGTATTTACTGCATAACACTTTGGCCCATACATGTGGCTTCATACAACATTTAAATCAACTCACATTTACCTGTAAAATCTAATGATACACCTGAGTAACCTTGTGACCTAGATTCAAACCTAATGTGATACTTGCTAGACCAAATTAAATACCCTATTGAGCTGTCCAGCAAGCAATTGAAAACTTAACCGTTATTTCGTATTTTGCTGTAAACACGGTTATAACAAAGTGCTAGGGATACATTTTTGCTTTGTTATAAGCATAATTTGTTATATCTGTTATGTTTACAATGAATTTTAAAGTCTCGTGGTATAAAAGTCTTGCTTTACTATAAGCAATTCATTTTAAGCATGTTCTGTATAAGCATGTTTTACTGTAACATTAAATTTCTATTTGCATGACTGACAATAATCATCTGTGACAAGTCAACAAAATACAGTTAAACCTCATTATCTTGAACTCAGTGGGACCAAGAAAAAAGATTCCTGAAGGTTCATAACATCTGAATCAGATGTTGAATTCCATTTATTTAGGACTTACAAATCACCTTGTGATAGCCAAAGAATTCAAGAGTTTAGAGTTTGAGATAGCAAAGACTAACTGTATTAGTAAATTATATTAAATTAGCAGTCAGAGCAATAGGTCAAAACAATCATGATAACACTTTTTGCATAAATTACGATTTTCTTAAAAAAATCTGTTGTTAGTATACCGGTACTTGTGTTTCTATTTCTGTACACCTGATGTGCTGTACACTTTGACTTATCTACTTCATGTGCAAAAGGCAATCCTATTTAGTCTTACTTTATTATATTTTAAATTGTTTAACATGCATATAGGCTTGAGTTGATTTTTTTGTTTTTTTTAAACTCTTTCCAAATTTTTTTTTTATGATTTTTAAAATTCTGAAAAAAAAAATGCTGGAACAATGTTTTACATGCTGATTAGCCAATACTTATGTTATATTTTAATTCAGCTTATTTATTGCAAGCAAAATACAAATTAAAGCAATTATGAAGAGATGTTTTTCGTGTTGTTTAAATTTCAACCAGCTGTATAGTGGACCTTCAGATATCCGTATGCTTCAGTATCCAGACGCTTTTTCATCGGGACAGAATTTTTAAATATATTGTTTTGTTTAGCTGGTGATTCAGGTATCCGGACGCTTCACATATCCGGACAAACTGACTGGGAACCAAAGCGTCCGGGTAAATGAGGCTCCATTGTATATGCCTTTTGTGCCATTTTTTGTCTAGCTGGAACAAGATACAAGTAGCATGTGTAGATAACCCATATATATATAAACAAACTTATTTATCAGGGAGTCACTTGAATATATCAAATGTACTTATAATTAACCAACATCCATTATATAAATCTAAGTAAAGAACAAGAGAAAATATTGCTATAGGGATTCATAAAAACATCTGTGGTTTCCTTGTAACAGAGTTCTGTATAGTAATTTTACATAATTACATGTATAGAGGTTTTAATAATTCTAAATAAATTTCAGGCATGTCATCTAATGATTTCACCAAATGAGAGAATGAGGTAGATAATGCCAAATTTTGTACATTTAAATTAATATAGTGGCATATATAGGTGATAGGCCAGTAGTAGAAAGGTTGCTGGATCAACTCCCAAAGTGGAGAGTTCATTAAGTGTGTCAAGTCCTTAGACAAGAAACTATATATATACATGTATATCTGTAATGTCTTGGTCCATCCAGCTTTAATGGGTACCGGCTCACACTGAAGGGGGGGGGGGAACATGTGATGGACTTATGTCTAAACAATGAGACTAAGTCAATAAGTCTCAACCATTTGCTCAGCACCACATAAATCAACTAGTTCATGTATGAGCAGTGGCAGTGAAAAATCAAGTTTCAAACATGACTTGAACCCATCAGTTCATTGGAACTTGCAAGAGTTGTCTTTCTTCAACTGATAGGAATATTTTTTTTAGTAAACAATGATAATAAAAACGGTTTTCAGACAATAGATATAAACACAGAATTCTTTTTAATCATGAGATCTACATTAAAAATATAATATAGTGCAAACAAATACATGTGTACTTTCATTCTCACACATAACAATAGACATGCATTTTGATATTAATGCAGTGCAGACTTCATTCATCTACATATGGTACATGTATATACAGTGTACTTGCACCTCTAGCAGAAATTATCATTCTTCTGTTTAAAAGATGTATTTATTTCATAATTTGTTTCCTCAAAATGCCAAAACAATGCCAAGGAAAGAAATCATTTGAAATAGAGTGTAAAATCACAAATCTCTAACACCTAAAAAAATAGTGCTTTTAGGTTACAATACTCTGATAAATACATGCATGTTCAATGTTTTCATTTATTTCACAAGAGAATTTTGTTCAACAAGTAAGATACACATACTGTACATTTACAAATATAGATTTATTTTTCTTTTATTTTCCATCATTAATTAGCTGCCTGCAGCATAATTTAAAACTCAGGAGGAACCTCCCTTTTATAATGTTCAATCTAAGCTCTCCTCCATTGGGCCATATTTTCATATTCAGATTAATCAAGCATTCAAAAAGCATAATTCTGCAAATTGTATTGTTGTGATTTTTTCTTCTTTCTTGAACTTGATAAATTCTAGTTGTTTTCAAGATTAAAAAAAAAATCTTTTTAAGATTTTTAAATCAGAAGCAGTTTGACAAATTCCTTGGCAACATAAAAAAAAATGTTATGACTAAAGGGAAGCAATTATACATGTAACTCTCATCTTAAAAAAAAAAACAAAACAAACCAAAAACAACAGAATTTCACACATATTTCACTCATATAAATAATAATCATAATCACACTAACATATCCACATGGTTCTGGTCATCATTAAACATGAAGCCCTCTCGCCGGGCCCGCTCTATCAGTTTTTTGGACTCCAGTATAAAAGTGGAGTATGTGATGTGTGGATATTGTGCCACCAGTTCTTCGACTGCGTCTGCCGTGACTGCATCACATCGGATCAGGCCGAGATACCGCAGGGACGTACAAGTAGCTGACAGATTTCGAATGCCATCATCCGTCACTGCTTGACACCAGCCTATATCCAGGTTCTTTAGAGTCTTCGTGTACTTTCCTACTTCTCCTAGAACTACAAAAGAATACATGTTTATGTAGATATCTTTTCAGTGTACACAAAGATTTTAATTTTTAATCAATTTAATTTCTTCAAGGTGTAAATTGTTTATTTAAGACTTACTAGGCTAATCTACACTGTATGATAATGACAAGCTTTTTTAAATAAAACATCAATACCGCCCAGATAGCAAGACATAGTTGGGCCAACGTTGGCCCAATTTTTTTTCCAACGTTGGCCCACTGTTGGTAACCTTACGTTGGCCCACGGTAATTTTGCTCATCGGCCCAACGTTGGTCCAACATGTTGGCATATTGTTGGGCCAACGTAGGTATAATTGTATAACAACTAACAGCCAACCTTAATAACTGGTTGGTTAGGTTGGCCCTTTGTTGAAATGTCAGATGGCATATTGTTGGGCCAACGTAGTTATTAGTGTATGCCAACTAACAGCCAACCTTAACAACTGTTTGGTTAGGTTGGCCCAACGTTGGTCCTATGTTGAAATGTCAGATGGCATATTGTTGGGCCAATGTAGTTTTTAGTGTATGCGAACTAACAGCCAACCTTAACAACTGTTTGGTTAGGTTGGCCC